>NC_047085.1:201468213-201771244 GCF_902459505.1 Geotrypetes seraphini | reverse complement strand
AGATAAGTATTTGCAGTATTCTGGAAATACATAGAGGTACTTTAATACTTAGCTCTCAGTCAGACCTAGCTTGCTAATCCAGCATCTGTCTGTAGGCCATGTCAATAGTGATGTTTAGCACCACTATAACAGAAATCCTGAGGTTACTGGCAACCATAATATAATTTACCTATCAATGTTTTTGGTAGGTTGCCAAATGGCCAGTAGGCTTCAGCTCTGCTACTCTTTGATAACTCAACTGCTTACTAAAGATTAGGTACAGATAATATAGATAACATATCACTTAACTATTCATTGGATCCGGTGCAACACTTAAATCGTAAGCCCTCCAGGGACATAAAAATACCTGAATGAAACATTCCTTAAGCTATTACTGAGAAAGGTGAGATCTAAACCCAAATCCAAAATCCAGTACCAGGCATACCGTGAAATAATACAAAACACTGCAAATGTCACCCAGGGTCTAAAAATCAAGTCTACCATACCATAATAGCAGTAACTTCCATGAGTCATGTAATAAAAACCTACTCAGGGAAACACAGCGCCAATAGGTACTAGCACTGTCACCTGTTCTGTTCAAGAGACGCGTTTAGTGTCCTACTTTAAAGTCTGATCGGTCGTGCTACACCCTGAGGCAGCAGATTTGTGAAACGCTGGCCACTGTCGGTGTACCGATCAGCCAAAAATAAGTTGATTTATTTCACCTGTCTTTTTGAGTTTTCACAGTACAGCATAGAGCTTTTCAATTTTAAGGAAGGTTTTTGCCGATGAGGTGACCGCTCAACCACCTTTATTAGCCACCTTTGTGGAGGTGGGAGGGCCATTTCTGAGGCTTTTCATTCCCTTTAATGTGTTGCGGAGCCTCTGCTGTTCTGATATTATACAATTTGACATTGAGCATCACTGTGAAAGTGTTATCAATTATCAATATCTATCTTACGCCTCTAGCCATTGCAGGACATTCAGTACATCATCTATGCAGATGATGTGCAGTTGCTCATACCTGTTGAACTAGCTTGTTACTCAGTGGTGTAGTAAGGGAGGGAGGGGACGATCGGCCCCCGGGTGCCATGTTGTGGGGACGTCGGCACCCCTCCTCCTTTCCACCCCCTGCCTCTTCCCATTCTTTCCCTTCCCACGCATGCAGGCACCCCTTCCCTTCCCCCATGCCTCTAGTTGAAGCTGGTGTTTGCGGGGGTCGACAACAAGCTCCTTGTGACCCCGTAGGCTCTCTGGCTGACCTTCACTTCCGGGTGCCATGCATCGGAAGCGACGTCAGAGGGAGAGCTGACGGGGTCCCGAGGAACACGTTGTTGACCGCCGCGAGCAACAACTTCAACCTTGGTTTTATATTTTCAGTATAACAAATAAATTGAACTTGAACTTGTAGGGAAGGGGGCACGCATGGCAGGCAAGAGTGGGGGAGGGTGTGTGTGGAGACGAGGGTGGGGAAGGGGCACCACAAGCCCGGGCGCCTCTCACCCTCGTTATGCCACTGTTCTTACTTTCAAACCTGTTTCTTTAAATCTGTCTGTAGGACCTGATGGAAAATACTTTTTTTAAAAAATATTTTGGAATCAAAGTACTGTATGTAGCAAGATCCATTGCAGTTCAGTTTTGACTGAACAGGCTGGTTCTGTTGTGGGAGTAGCAGTAGGCTGTTTACTATGCCGAACAGGTGCTTGGATGAATTGGCAGCCTGGTCAATGCATTGAAATACTGGTTTTTGGCTGCTGTTAAGGCTTGGCATTACTTTGTTGTTTATTTTCTACAGTTTACCCTCATCCAGACAAAATTTATGCCATGCCCTTCCCAGTTTCTGTCCTTTGAGCTTAAGGGCCCAAAGTTCTGGAGAGCACCAAGGTGAATATTTGTGAGTGGGGCATAAGACCTTTTTAAGTGGTGTGGTTTTCTCAAAGGGTTTTAGCTAAGTGTATTGTGTTTGGACAATGTGATCCTGATATCAACCTGCTCTGATACTGTAGTTGTCTTTTCATCCACCTATGGATAGACCCTTTTTATTGGATAGTGAATTGATTACGTCTGTCTGTCTGCCTCTCTCCCTCAGGTGCCGAAGCATGCCCCCCCCCCCGGACCGGCCCCCACTGTGGCTTGCTACCCACAGAAGCCTACTGCCACTTCACCACCTCCCCCCCCCCCCGGTCTGCCACCGCTGCTGCCGCCAGCCGCAACTAAAAATAAGGAAGATCCAGGAGCCGGCCCACAAACCTTCTTCCCGACTTCAATTCTGACATTGGAAACAAAGTTCCGGACCAGCCAATCTCTGCCTGGCTGGCTCGGAACTTCCTCTTCAACATCAGAATTTACGTTGGGAATAAGGTTTGTGGGCCGGTGCCTGGACCTTCCTTTTTTTAGTTGCAGCGGCGGCGGACCAGAGGGGGGCGGTAAGCTTCAGCGGGTAGCAAGCCACAGCGGGGGCTGGTCTGGGGGAGGCAGGCTTTGGCACTGGAGGGAGGGAGGTAGGCTGGCTGGCTTTGATGGAGGGGGTGGGACAAAGGCTGGAAGGCAATGAGAGGGACCAAGGTACAAAGGAGAACTGACACTGGATCTGGGGCCACTAAGGACATAAGAAGTGGCACTAAGTACATAGGAAGGAAGCACTGGGGACACCAAGGACATGGGAAGGGGCACTAAGGACATGGGAAGGAGGCATGCAGGGCACTAAGGACATAGGAAGGGGCACTAAGTACATGGGAAGGAGGCACTGGGGGCTCTAAGGACATCGGAAGGGGCACTAAGGACATAGAAAGGAGGTACCGAGGGCACTAAGGACATGGGAAAAGGCTCTAAGGACATAGAAAGGAGGCACTGAGGGCACTAAGGACATAGGAAGGGGCACTAAGGACATAGAAAGGAGGTACTGGGGGCACTAAGGACTTGGGAAAGGGCACTAAGGACACAGGAAGGGGCACTAAGGACATAGGAAGGAGGCACTGGGGTCACTAAAGACATAGGAAGGAAGGCGGGATGAAATAGAAAGCGACAATTGTTGGTCCTGTGTGCAGAAAGAAAGAAAGAAATGAAAGAAAGGATGCACAGTCAGAAGGAAATGCAACCAGAGACTCATGAAATCATCAGACAGCAAAGGTAGGAAAAATGATTTTATTTTCAATTTGGTGATCAAAATGTGTCAGTTTTGAGAATTTATATCTGCTGTCTATATTTTACACTATATTTGTCTATTTTTCTATAGTTACTGAGGTGACATTGCATATTTTAAAGTCATCTGCCTTGATATCTTTGAAACCCCCCAAATATAAATGATAATTAACATTTCGCTGTGTATAGTGTGCTTTGTGGGTTTTATACATTTTATGGTTACCATTATGAATTAAGATATTATGTGTACATGAAAAATGAATGGAAGAAATTGGGGGTGAGATTGGGGATGGGGCTAGGCAGGAATTGGGGGCGGGACTGACAATTAATAGATGTACCGTTTTGATGAAAAAAAAAAAATGATCACGTTACTCATGACGAAAACCACCTACCATTTTAGTAACCTTCCTCTGGACTGACTTCTTCCTTTTTATATCTTTTTGAAGGTGTGGTCTCCAGAATTGTACACAATATTTTAAATTAGGTTTCACTAGAGTCTTATACAGGGGCATCGATACCTCATTTTTCCTTATGGTCATACCTCTGCCTGTGCACCCAAGCATCCTTCTAGCTTTCAACATCGTCTTTTCAACCTGTTTGGCAACCTTAAGATCATCACATACTATCAAAAATAGTTAAAAATAGACAAATATAGATAAAATATTAAAAACAAAGATAACCAGAACCTATGAGGAAGCGTAGCAGTTCCAAAACTGTATTATAAAGTTGTGCTTGTCAATAATAGAGTGCCGCTTCTGATGGCTCCTGGTTAATGTAAGAATATTACCATATTTTTCGCTCCATAAGACACATTTTTTCCACCCCAAGGGGGTAGAAATAAGGGTACATCTCAAGGAGCGAATGTAAAAAAAACAAAAACAAACCCTTACTTTTTCCCATCCCGGCGGTCCAGCGCACTTTCTGCACTCCTGCCTTGGTTCCCCTGCTCTCTTCCAGCAGCAGCACAGTGGTGCACGAGGCAGGTGTGTGCTTTTTGCATGCCTGCTTGGTCCCGCGCTGCACTCAAAATGGCTGCCTGTCAATTCTTGTCCCGCTTGAGGTTGGCTGGGGGCTGGCTAGGGTGGGTTGGCTGTTGGCTGGCTGCCTTGGGGCGGGTTGGCTGTTGGCTGGCTGAGTTGGGGCTGGCTGGCTTCCTGGCTTGGGACTGGCTGGCTGGCTTGGGAGCTTACTGGCTGGCTGCCATAACACATGCCTACCATTAGACGTGCCCACCACTTCACGTGCCCTGTACCCTGTCCCAGCTTACCACTAGATCACCAGAGGGGGGGGGGGGGGGAGACAGGAGACAGGGCACACCATTTGGTTCAGAATTTTTTTCTTGGTTTTTCCTCCTCTACAGGTGGGTGCATCTTATGGTCAGGTGTGTCTTATGGAGCGAAAAATACAGTATTTATTAGAAGATATATTTTGCTATATGTCTTTTATGATGATAAGAGTATGAGAGAACCTGGATTGTCTTAATTATGTGTTGGTGAACAGACATTCCCTCATGTTGGCAGGCCCGCCTCTTCAAAATGGCAGACCTTCCCCTTCCTAGTATATATTGGGATGCACAAGGAGGGGCCTAAAGCTCTGATTGGCTTAGGTTGTAATAGGGCCTTAAGTCCATCCCTACTGGAGACCCTGCAATAAGGATACCCCAATCAATATGGAGGAGTGTGTGGTACAGTGGTTGGAGCTACAGCCTCAGCATCCTGGGGTTGTAGGTTTAAACCCCGTGCTGCGCCCTGTGACCCTGGGCAGGTCACTTAATCCTCCATAGCCCCAGGTTCGTTAGATAGATTGTGAGCTCACCGGGACAGATAGGGAAAATGCTTGAGTACCTGATTGTAAAACCGCTTAGATAACCTTGATAGGCGGTATATAAAAACCTAATAAACTTGAAACTTAAATATCTAACAGGTTAAAATCACCTGTTAGTAATTCTTCCCCTTATACAGCTATATTCTGAATGGCTACTATTAAATCTCGGTCCGCTTCTGTCTGTGAAGGAGGTTTGTATATCATTCTCTCTTTACAGACCTGACCCACAGTGCCTTTTCCTTACCTTGCAGATCCAGCAGTTGTATGGCTTTAATAAGATCTTTAACATATAATGCCACTCCCCCTCTTTCTCTTCCTACTGAAAATGGATTTGTCGCTTTTTCCTATTTATGTTTAGCCTTGAAAACCTGAAACTAATTTTGAAGATTCTTCTTGGGGACTTTTGTAAGCCTTTAGTTTATTGTGTTTTTTCAGGAATTTGTCAAGTTTGTTTTCTTCTTTCTGTCATATACTGTATATATAAAAATATGCATATATTTGAGTTATGACTTTCCTAAAGGAACTAGCAGCTGTATGTGCAAATCATGCATATAATCAATTACCAAGACCTATATACTATAAATGCACCCATTAATTAAGGAATGTCAGACTCTATGAACCATGAAGTTCATTACATCTTTAGCATTCAAAACATGGATTATTTGGAGAAGAAATGCGAAGTTTACCTAATAGTTAATGAAATTAAGCCAGGTTGTTGCCAGCATTCTTATTTTATGCCTAATTCAGTGTTTAAATGTTTATGAATAAAACACAAACTGCTGAAAGCAGAAATGTTGAAATGTAATTACCAGTAAGTTATAACACACTTGAGGACTCATTATACCAGACTTGGGAGTTTTAAGATTGCCAGTATAGCACACTCTCCAAATACACAGGCTTTTTATGGGCTAAAAGATGGAAAGACATAAATGCTGTTGAATTTGTCCTGGCTGACTGGAAATTTTGACGATCCTGGTAGTATGATTTATGATTATAACATTTTCCAGTCATTACATGATTGCATTTCAGCACTGTGACATGATTTGCATATGTGAATATCCCAGCAAATTAACTTCTGATGAGTGCTGTGTTCGCCTGGGCAAAGACGCTCGCTTCTTAAAATATGATCCAGCTGCTACCACACAGGATATTCTGGAAACAAAGAAATTCTGGGTTTTCAGGGATTGAATAGTGAATTCCAAATTTAGAATACCAAATGCTATATTCTGTGGCCAAATATGAAAGTTCTGACTGGTTGGCTTTTCATAGAATAACAGTTTCAGTTCCTGATGGTACTTGGTGCATTTCTAATTCAGCTTTTATAGATCTGAGTGATTGCAAAATGCTAGTTTTTCTACAGCGCATTTCAGTGTTGTAGAGCATTTTCAATATGACATCTAAATCCGATTATAGACTTTTTATGAAAAACATCCATAAATCAAGTAGTGAACATTTTCAAAATGACCATTTTCAAAATAGAAATGCATCTATGATTTTGTTTCAAAAATGGTCGTTTCCTAGATGTGTTTATCATCAATGTGTCTATCTTTTTGAACCTTAAAAAAAAGTCCAAATGAAAAATGCTGAAAACAACAGCTATTGGGATGTAGGAGAGGTCAGCATTCTTAGCAGACTGACCACACAGACATCCCCCAGCAGAGCAGTGGTGCACCCTAGGGGGCACTGCAGTGAACTTAAGAACTGTCATATTGGGAAAGACCTAAGGTCCTTCAAACCCTGTATCCTCTTTCCAACAATGGCTAACCCAGGTCCCAATAACTTAACTAGATCACAAGTAGTATAACATATTTTATGTAGCTTATCCTAGGAAGAAGCGATGGATTTCCCTAAGCCATCTTAATAATGGCCTATGAACTTCTCTTTTAGGAAATTAGCCAAACCTTTTTTAAACCCCGCTAAACTAACCGATTTCACCACATTCTCCAGTAACAAATTCCAGAGTTCAGTTATATGTTACGTAAAGAACTATTTTCTCTGGTTTGTTTTAAATCTACTACTTAGTAGCTTCATCGCATGCCCCTAGTCCTAGTATTTTTGGAAGAAGAAAACAAGTGATTAACATCTACCCTTTCCACTCCACTCAGTATTTTATCACTGCTGAGCCATTTCCTCTCCAAGCTGAAGAGCCCTAGCTATTTTAGCCTTTCCTCATAAGGAAGTTGTCCTATCTCTTTTATCATTTTCAACCCTTCTCTGTACCTTTTCTAATTTCTCTCTATATGGCAACCAGAATTGCACACAGTATTCAAGGGGCAGCTGTACCATAGAGAGATACAAGGGCATTCTATTTTTTTATTAAATCTTTATTAGATTTTCAAACTACAATTGTGCAACAAGTAATTCAATACATAAAATATCACAAGACAAGCACAATAAACTTTCAGACATTAATATACAATTAAATTTTTCCCCACCCTCCCACCCAATACTCAAATAAAATAAAACCCGCAAGAAACTATCCATATATATCCTGAATCGTTCCAATGCAATTCCCTTCCCCCACCCTACCCCCAACTCACCCTGGATGTGTATGTTTACAAGTCTATAAAATAAAATCAATTATTCTTCCTTATAAAATTTAGCCAATGGCTCCCAAACATCCATAAACTTTCTGTAACGCCCTTGCTGTATGTCCATGAAACGTTCCATTTAAAAAATGTAACACTGAGATTCCCACCAAAAATTGTAACTTAATCGATCCCAAGTCTTCCAATTCCTTAAAATGAGCTGTATGGCAACCCCTGTCTTTATAAATAGAAGTTTGTTATTTTGATTAGATATTTGGCTTTTAGCTCTCATCAATGTACCCAAAAAAATGGTGTCATACATTAATGTCACTGGATTTTCCAATACAAGGGCATTATAAAGTTTTTATCTTTGTTTTCCATTCCTTACCTGATAATTCCTAACATTCTATTTGCTTCCTTAGCCACCACCGCCACACATTGAACTGAGGGTATCCTCAACGATGACATCTACTGTAGATCCTTTTCCTGGGCAGTGATTCCTAATGTTGAACCCTGCATTACATAGCTATAGTTCAGGTTCCTCTTTCCCACAGGCATCCCTTTGCACTTGCTCACATTAAATGTCATCTGCCATTTTGATGCCCAGTCTTCCAGTCACACAGGGTACAATTGCAATTTAACAACTTTGAACAACTTCGTGTCATCAGCAAATTTAATTATCTCACTATTTATTCCCATCTCTAGATCATTATAAATATGTTAAAAAGCAGCTGTCCCACCACATTGAGAATATTGACCAATAAACCTATTGTCTGTTTTCTGTCTTTCAACCATTTCTTTTTTTTTTTAATCTTTATTCATTTTAAAACCAGCATAAAGTGCAACATATTATCAATCAATTAACTCAATAGCACTCAATTCCTTCTAATGATACAATAAATACACAACCCCCTCCCCATCCCCACCCATCCTTCCTAAAAGTATAAAAACATTTACTATAATGCAAATGAACAAGATAAACCACCTTGCAATCCAATAATTAATTACATAACCCCCCCCCCCCCCCTTACCCATCCTGGATGCGTATAATCAAAGGGCTAAATCCAATAATCAATCTTTACAAAATTTTGTCAACCATTTCTTAATCCATAGTAGGACATTACCTATCTTATCTTATGACTTTCCAATTTCCTCAGAAGACTTTCATTAGATACTTTGTCAAATACCTTTTGAAAATCCAAATACACAATATCATCAGCTCATCTTTATCCAGAAGATTGGTTATCTGCAACAGGTCCCTTAGGAATAAAATGGGTCTTGTGGTAGATAACACAGAGGATCTAATCAAAAAATTAATAGTAAATATTGAAGAACTAAAGCCAGTACTGGACATACTTGCACGGTCTGTGTCTGTATGTGGCCTTTTGGTTGAGGATGGGCTGGGGAGGGCTTCAATAGCTGGGAGGGTGTAGATGGGCTGGAGTGAGCTTTGACGGAGACTTTGGCAGTTGGAACCCAAGCACAGTACTGGGTAGAACTTTGGATTCTTGCCCAAAAAGAGCTAAGAAGAAAAAAAAAAAAAATTAAATTGTATCAGGTTGGGCAGACTGGATGGACCATTCGGGTCTTTATCTGCCGCCGTCTACTATGTTTCCTTTTCCAGGCTCTTGTCCTGCGGCAGAAGGGCAGAAAGGGGAAGCCATCAGTGCGATGCAGGGTAGTTTTTCTCAAGTACCTAATTTCATTTTAGTTTGATACATCGTAAATTGCTTAGGTCAGTAAAATGCAGAAACGGTATATCAAATCTTAAATAAACATAAACATTACTATGCATTAATCTGTAGTAAAAGACTCCCTTAATTATTTTTTTTTTGTTTTGGATTTTTGCACACCACTTAGATAACTGCTGTATGTGTGGTATATTAAACATGAAATGTGAAATGTAACTCTGGGTTCTGGTGATCACTTAAGCAGCTACCTAGTGTTGCGAACTGGGTACATAAAAACATTTATTGATTTTTGGGTCCTAGGCTGAGACCGGAATAATCCAGGAGGCCAAATAAGCAGTTCAGACTTTTGAATAAATCCACTCAATAACTCAGCCGACTCCAAATACGAGTATGTTGTTCTGATCCAATGTTTACTTGAAGTTTTGTATAGACATTTTTAAATGATGTGGGAAGAGCGACAGCTGAGTAGGAAACAGAACAGTGGCTGTAGCAAAAACATTTACAATTTCTTTACAGTACTTCACTCATGTTTATCAGTAGTGCATCCCACTTCTTATCTTCTATGACCTACCACGGGGAGTGGAAAGGGAGTGAATACAGCCCTTTGTATCTCCACTTCTGCTGTGAGAAAAACAGCACAGCTGCTTACTTTTCGTCACCATCCCGGTGCCAGCATCTGCTCTTTGTTTCTGCAGGTAAACCACATTCTTACACATTTCGACAGTAAAGCATTATTTTCTGTTATAGAATATTGGGTTGTTATTCTGTGATGATAGGTTGTCAGCTTGATCTGTGCCATTTGAAGGGATTTAATAGAATTATACTTAAAAACAATGAGATGGCTTTGCCTTCGTATTCCAGAATTGACTGAGATCCCACAATAATTTGCTTACCTAAACAGGAATTTCCATAAGGCTTACATTTGGATAAGATGAAACTGTTACAGCATGTTTAGCATGAGACTGAATGAAGTTATGACGTTTATTAGAGATATACAGCATGCGGGGAATAATCAAAACTTTAAAACATCCAAAAACCTGCCTAAATTGGCACTTGGATGTCCTAATAGCAAGGACGTCCAGTTGCCTCTAATCAACTTTCTGAATGTGCAACAGCACTTCTAAGCTGCTGTGTGTCCAGAGCTCAAAGGGGCGTGTTGGGAGGTGTGCTATGGGCAGACTTAAACTTGGACATACTGCAGCGATAATCAAAGCTTTCCTAGAGGGAACTTAGATGCTGGCAGTTAGATCTGTTTTAGTTGCATCTAAGTGTCCCAAAACTGCCCAAACTGACCAGATGATCACTGGAGGGATTAAGGCATGATCAGTGACCCCCCTTCCACCACCCAGAGATGGGGTGGAGGAAACAACACATTGAGGGCTTGCCATCAGCTGATTGCGGCAGAGGAATCCACATCAGATGAGCCAGTTTGGGGGATTCCTGAGCCATTTTGAGCCAATCAGGGCCTTAGATTCCTCCCACTGCATCCCAAGATGCATTGGGAGGAGGAAGGCATGTCATTCTCAGCATGTGGCCCTGTAGGCAGGAGGGAGTGGACTTCCCTCCTGCTGATTTTGCAGCAGAAGGTACGGGGGTGTTGGATGATGTGTGTGTGGGGGGGAGGGGGTCCATGATGTTGGGTGATATGGAGGGGTGTTTTATGATGTCGGGTGGTGTCAGGTGATGTGGGTGGGAGACAGAAATGTTGGGGGATGTCAGGGGGAAGGTTGTAGGGCTCAGTGGCTCAGCTGATCCTCGCAGGGAGAATCCCCATCAGCTGAACCAACAGGAATCTCCGAAGCCAGTTCAGCTGAAGGGGATTCCTCTGCCGCAGTCAGACAAGGTAGTTGGGTACATCTACAAAACTTGCTTTTATGCGTTTTTCAAGGGGACATTTTTATTTTTAAAATGGCCCAAAAAGATAGATGTTCTAAGAACCAAAATTTATACCTAGGTCATTTTCAAAAATAAAAGATGTCTGGCAGCTTTGAAAATGGACATTTTTTCTCCTGTGTTTGTGGACATCCTGCCCAAAATGTCCAACCTCAGACTTATCTGTCCTATTGAAAATGCCCTTTATTATCTATATCTTTATCTATAGTATAGCTATCTATCTGTATATAAAGAGGTGAAGTTTTACTTTGAAAATTCACTAAATCACTGGTTCTTAAACTTGTCCTAGGTACACCCAGCCAGTCATATTTTCAAGATATCCCTAATGAATAAGCATGAGACTGATTTGCATGCCTGTCTCCTCTATTATATGTAAATCTGCCTCATGCATATTCATTAGGGATACGAGGTCTCACAATTAAGTTCATGAACTTGCCACCATGTGCTTACGTTGGCAGCCCTGTACAAACAGCTCGATAAGGTTTCATAACCTTGGTTTAATCAGTGTCTCACAGCTGTGTTTGTGTCGATGTGTAGCGGTGTCTTGCCGAGTGGCATTCACCATTGTTGTTGCATGTTTTGTGTGCAGTCGCAAGAATGTCGGAACTTGAATTAGAGCAACGGACAAACATTGAATTTCTTGTTAAACTTGCAAGAGTGTAAGTGAAATCAGGGACATGTTAGTCCAAGTTTATGGGGATAATACCATGAAGAAAACAGCAGTGTACAAATGGAATAAATGTTTTTGTGAGGGGACAGAAAGTGTCACTGATGAAGAGAAGTCAGGGCAGCAGTAACAAGCAGAAGTGCCGAAAACATTGCAAATATTTGTCGAATTGTGCATCAAAATCTTCGGCAAACTGTAAGAAACAGGAAAATCTTAACTGAAAATCTTGGCACTGTCTGTGAGGGAGTGTTTAGCCAGTAAACAACTGTTTTGGAACACCCTCCCTACTCACCTGGGCCCCAGTAACTTTTTTCTTAACCTAATGATTATTTATTTAAAAATGTATATACCGTATATTATCTATACAGTTTTCAAAGTCATAAATGTATGTAAATAATTTGTTGAATGGCAACTCCAGTCATTATAAGTAATAATTTATTATTGTTTGAAGAAATCTGACTTTTTGCTCTCATTGCCATACCAAACAGCACAGTATCATATGATAATGCCACTTGGTTTTCTAATAAATAATTAATTTGGTCCCAAATTGATTTCTAAAAATTCATAACAAATTGACAGTAGAATAACAAATGATCTAATGTCCCTGCTTCAAGATGACAATGCCAACATTTATTAGACTTAGAGCTATCCAATTTTTGTAACTGAACAGGGGTCCATAATGCTCTATGTAACAGAAAAAAACCATGTTTGTCTCATAGATGCTGACATTGTACATCTCATCCTCCAAGTCCAAATTTGTGTCCATTGAGATGCAGAAATTTGATGCTTGATCTCAATGCTCCAAATGTCTCTCAGAAAAGTGTTTAGTTTCTTTTTAATAAGTCCAATTAACAATTTATACCACTGGGCCGCCTGGTGACCCAGGAAGTCTGCCTGAAAACATAAGAATTCCATACTACATTGATCACTAAGATTTTTCCATTCAGGGAACCCAGCCTGAATGGCCTGCTTCAATTGCAACCATCTAAAACTTTCTGATTTATTAAGGCCATATTTATGTTGCAACTGTGAAAACTCAAGCAGTTTACCATTAGAGATAACATCATCCAATAAACGAAGCAGGGACTGGAATGCGCTCCCGAGAGAGGTGGTGGAGAGTAAAACTGTGACTGAGTTCAAAGAAGCGTGGGATGAACACAGAAGATTTAGAATCAGAAAATAATATTAAATATTGAACTAGGCCAGTTACTGGGCAGACTTGCACGGTCTGTGTCTGTGTATGGCCGTTTGGTGGAGGTTGGGCAGGGGAAGGCTTCAATGGCTGGGAGGGTGTAGATGGGCTGGAGTAAGTCTTAACAGAGATTTCGGCAGTTGGAACCCAAGCACAGTACCGGGTAAAGCTTTAGATTCTTGCCCAGAAATAGCTAAGAAGAAAAAAAAAAAAAAAAAAAAAAATTTAAATTGAATCAGGTTGGGCAGACTGGATGGACCATTCGGGTCTTTATCTGCCATCATCTACTATGTTACTATGTTACTATATGTTACTATGTATTCCTGCTATCATCCATTGCTTCCAGGCGATCTTTTCTCCGCCAATTTGAATCTTGGAGTTCAGCCATATAGATTGATTTGTAGATTTATAAATTGGAATAGTTGTTAAATTACTTACATAACGCAATGTTTTCCATGTATCAGCTAATATTCTGTTATCTTTACTATAATTAGGCATTTTGATACTGAGAACATGACATAGACGCATAGGAGACATGAGTTGCCATTCTAACTACAACCAATCTGGGAGTTTTTCCATGAGCTGAGTGGACCCAATACATACCCTGGCGCAAAATATAGGCTTGATGATACCTATAAAAATTGGGAAGATTTACCCCTCCCTCTGAAATTGGCCTTTGTAAAGATACCAAAGCAACTCTAGGAGTTTTACCCAGCCAAATAAATTTTATACGAATGCTATTTAATTTTTTATAAAAGGACCCTTGAAAATAAACCGACAACATAACCATCTGATAACAAACCACTGGCAAAATCATCATCTTAATCGTTTGGACACTCCCCCACCACGAAAGATGTAAAGAATTCCATTGCTCACACATTTCTGTAACCTTCTGTAATAACGATTTTTCATTTATTTTCATTGTTTCTTCCATCGTATTTTTAATCCAAATGCCTAAATATTTTATTCCATCCTCCCTCCAAAGAAAGGGAAATGAATCAAACAAACCTTTTGTACAGTGGACATTGAGTGGAAGAATTTCTGATTTATTCCAATTTATCTTGTAACCTGAAAATTTTCCAAATTTCTCAATCATTTCAAGTAAGCAAGGAATGATTGTCTCAGGATTTCTCAAATAGAGCAATATATCATCCGCATAAGCAGAGATCTTATATTCCCGATCTCTACGAGGAATACCCTGAATCTCCTTCGCTTGCTGAATGGCTAATATCAAGGGTTCCAATACAATATCAAAAAGCAGAGGAGATAAGGGACAGGCTTGTCTAACCCCCCTTCAGAAAAATTATTATTAATATACAATTTAGCAACAGGGGAGCTATACAATGTTTGAACCATTTGTATAAATCCTGAACCAATACCAAACCACTCCAATGCTTGATATATGAAGGTCTATTCAACACGATCAAAGGCCTTTTCTACATCCAAGGATACAGAAAAAGCTGGATCATTTAAGGCTTTTGACAAATTTAACATATGGAAGGCAAGCCTAGTGTTTTTAGAAGAATGTCTTTGAGCAACAAATCCTGTTTGGTGCATTCCAATAATAAAAGGGATAGCTTTAGCCAAACGTATAGCCAATGTTTTAGCTAAAAGATTTCCATCTATATTAATTAAAGAAATAAGCCTGTAATTTGAAACCAGTGTGGGATCTTTATTTGGCTTAGGCAAGACTATAGTTAATGATTCCGCCATGGTACCTGTAATACAACCTTTAGTTAGTTGAGTCTGATATAAATTTAACAAATAGGGTAATAGGGTAATTTGGAATGATTTGTAAAACCATCTCCACTTGGAGCGGATCCAATTCTAAGGGACTTCAATGCTACTTGCAATTATTTTATTGATATTGGTTTTTCTAAGCTTTCTTTTATATGCTCAGGAACTTTCGGCCCCTTAATTAATTTTAAAAATTCCAATCCATCTTTTTCTTTATCTAAATAAGGCTCAGAAGAATACAGATCTTTATAAAAATGTAAAATTTGTTTTAAAGTAGGACCAATTTGTGTAAAAGCATTTCCTTTTTCATCTTTTATCGACACTACTTTTGTTTTTTGTTTTTTTGCTTTTAAATAATTTGCCAGTAATCTTCCCGCCTTATTTGAATTTGCATAATACAATGCCTGTTGAGAAAATAAATCTTTCCTTATCATTTTAGAAGAAATTTCATTATATTTCCCTTTAGCTTTTAAGAGATCTTGTAATGTAGAATATTCCCATTTGTCCATCAATTTTGATTCTAATATCTTTCACATGTCTTGTTCCAACCTATAAAACTGTTTTTTAATTTGTTTTTTAATGTATGCCAAAAAAGAAATAATTTGACCCCTCATTTTTGCCTTAAAAGCATCCCACAGCATTTCCATAGAGATATCCTCAACATTATTAATTTGAAAATAATCATTTATTTTCAACTGTATTTCCTCAATAAAATGGTTCCGCTAGCAATGTATTATCAAATCTCCACACAGGTTTATTATCATCTTAATCAATTATTTTAAGTTTAATCCACACCACACCATGATCAGATAAAATAATTGGATCAATGGAGGCTTGTGTTACTTGCTGAATTACTGCATTTGAAACAAATATATAATCTATTCTTGAAAATGATTTGTGAACATGGGAGCAAAATGAAAATTCCCGATCATCAAAATGAAATATTCTTCATATATCTTTCAAATTACAATTTTGTATCAAATTATCTAATCCTAATGATTTCATAATTCTGCTAGGTTTTTTGTCCATTAAATGATCCATAACAGCATTAAAATCCCCTGCCACAACTAATTTAGAAGCAGCCAATGGTAACAACAATTGTTGAAGAGATTTAAAAAATTCAATCTGGTTCGAATTAGGTGCATATACACTGAATAGCGCCATGGTAGTATTTCCCATGCTCATGTCTACATGTATCCATCTTTCTGCAGGATCAGTGGCAATCAACTTAAATGTAGCATTACATTTTTTACTCACTAATATTGCTACACCTGCTTTTTTCTTAACAGCTGGGGCAAAAAAGCAATGTTTTACCCAACCCCCTTCTAACTTTTTGGGCTCTATAGCTGATAAATGAGTCTCCTGGATATAGCATATATCTGTATTCTGTTGTTTTAAGAACAAAACAGTTTTTTTTCCTTTTTATTGGATGGTTGAGGCCATTAACGTTTAACGATAATAATTTAAGCTCCATTAAAATATTTATTCCTATGACATCTGAACTTCAAATAATACTTCATCTTTATATAATTTCCCTGTGTAAAACACTTTTCCCTTAATTTACAATAAACATCCTCCCTTACCCTTAAGTCTTTAAATTTTGTATTTTCTAATTCAGTTAAAAGTCTGTTGTAGCGGCCATCTTTAATGTTAAAAATAAAACTTAAAATATATATTCATTTAATTCAATAGTTCTGAATTTTTATTATTCTTCAAGCTAAATTTTTCCTCTTACCAGCATTTTAATTCTTAATTCATGGGTATTTCTTGAGAAGATAGGAACTCCTTAAGTTTTTCTGGGTCATCAAAGAAGTAAAACTTATCTTTATAAGTGATTTTCATTTGTGCTGGGTAGAATATTCCATATTTTGCTCCTATTTCTTTTAATGGTTCTCTTAGCTGTAAGAACTTTTGCCATATGTGAACAGTTTCCTTAGCTAAATCCGGAGTAAAAAACAATTTAGAGTCTTTATATACTATATTTTGTATTTCTCTAGCCGCTTTTAAAATATCCAGAACATGTTGGAATCTTAATAATTTGAGTACTACAGTTCTTGGCTTTACCTGAATTTTGGGATTTTTTTGCTCCTATTCTGTGAGCTCTTTCTATTTCTATTGGTGTTTTTATCCTTAGTGAAAGAACCTTTGGAATAATTTCTTCTAAAAATTAAATCATATTTTTTCCTTCACTTCCTTCTTTTAATCCTATAATTCTCAAATTTTGTTTTCTAGAACGATTTTCAACATCTATCATTCTCTTCTGCATTACTTTTAACATTTCATGATCCTCTTTATTCTCTTGCTGTATTTGTTCTATTTTTCCTACTCTTGTTTCCATATTATCAATTCTGTTGGTAATTATATCCAGTTTGCTGTTCATTTCCTTTCTCATCTCCATCAGATTCAAACTTATGTTTTCCAATTTGTCCATAACATCTATAACATCCAATGCATCTATAGATGATAAACTTCCACTTGATGTCTGTGGATCCTCCTTTAATCTTTTGTTTTTCCCTACAGACTTTGTTGAAATTTCCTGTATCTTCTGTTTAGTAGATGTCATCCTTAAAAATTTTCCCACAAACAAGACAAAAAACAATAATTATTGTATATTGAATTCTTGTATCAGATGTTCAGAGTGTGACAAACCTAGCACCAGCACTAATTTTTCCCCTAATAGGATCCGGTGCAGAAGAGCTGACCAGGTTAATTCTGGTGACCAACTTGAGGCTGACCTCCCTTACCCATATGACCAGAGCAGTGGTGATCTGGAGCAGGGGCAGGCAGACTGGCAGCAATAGCAGGCTGTTCATAAGTCAGCTAGGGCAGCCAGAGATAAACTAGGGGCCCAGGGCATAAATTAAGGAAGGGGCCCCTGATCTCCTTTTCTTGATCTCTTCACAAGCCATTACTACTGCACATAAGACAACTTTAAATGACTTCTTCACACAGAAAATCATAGACAGACCTTTACCAAATACAGAATAAGGGATCACAAATAGAAATAGAAATTGAAGTGGGAACCCCAAGAAATTAAATTCAGCAAGTGCAAAAACATTGGATGGGCACTTATATTTGTATTGAATACACAGGGGGTCCCGGGCCCAAATCCTTAAAAAATTAGCCACCTCCCTTGCTGTGGTTGGTGGGGATCTCAAAGCTACCTCCTCTAGTTTGACATTCAGAAATCTCCAAACTCTGCAGCTAGTGGTAGGGTCCCTGAGCTGTGACCAGCTGCAGAGCCTGGAAAGTTCTGGCCACTGGACTGTAGGAAGAGGTCTTCAGCTGGCATGGCTTGGGAACTATCTTAGATATTTATATTTTGCGTTTAAGTCAGGGCAGGATTAATTCATCGAGGGTTCCTAGGCATACAAGTACACTGGGCCCCCTGCCCCGCCCCACCCCACCATGCGCCCAGGCGGAAACAGGAAGCTGCGTCAGAAGGAAGCTTTGGGCAAGCAGCACCGCTTGCACAATTACAGTTCCCGTTGCCTTTCTTATCCGCATTGCTTGCTTGTCTTACTTTCCGTCGATGGGGGGGCTGCGTTGCTGATTGGAGTGGGGCCCGTGTTGCCGATCAGGGGGGCCTGCGTTGCCGATCGATGCTGGAGGGGCCCATCGCCGTTTGAAAAAACAATGTTGATGCCCTCCTTCATCGGGCCCCCCTGACCATTTCGGACCCTAGGCACGTGCCTACTTGGCCTATTGGTTAATCCTGCCCTGGTTTGAGCAGGAGGCAGGGAGAGAGTGGGGAGAAAATTTGGCAACCATCCACTTTGGGCTCAGTGCCACTGCCCATCTGCTATCTCACAAATAAATAAATACAATAAAAAGCTAACTTATTTACAACAAGGCCCCCACATAGAAAAACAAAACTACAAGCAACCACAAACTTAAAATATGTTTTAAAAAAAAATTTAACATAAACCTCAAGAATCCATATGCTACATGAAGTGCAGCACTAAAGAAAGAGAAACAGCACTCTACACTTTGGAAAATAAAAATAAAGCAGTGTAAATTTACTATAAAACTGCATTTTCTGTTCATGAAATTAAAAATAAAATTATTTTTCCTACTTTTATTGTCTGGCCATTTTATTCATGTTTATCCCAATTTCTGCTTTCTGTCTTTTTTACATTTTATTTCCAGGGTCTTCAGTCTATATTCAGTCCACTCCTCTCCCTTCCTGTCTTCTTCCTCTCCTATATCCATCTCTGACTTTAACCTTTTCCTTTACAGTTTCCCTCCATTTATTTTTCTGCATCTCTATCTGCTTCTATTTACAGCTATCTCTCTCATTATTTACAGCTGTCTCCTATTATTCTCCAGTTTTTTGCTAACTCTCCCCTCTCCCCTTCCAACATCTTCTTTCTCTCTTTCCCCCTTTTCCCTCTATTTAACTAGTCTCCTTTCTTGCTTCCTCTGTTCAGCATATCAACTCCCCTCTTTCCACCAGCATCTCAACTCTCTCTCTCTACCTCCATCCAAGATCTTTTCCCATCACCTCTGTGCAACATCCCTCTGTATTCTTCTTTTCCTCCTTCTGTGTAAGCAAGAACCCTATCTACCTATTACTTCAATGTCCAGAACCCCCTTTGTCTTCTTAATGCCTCCATCCTATGCCTAACATCTCCCATCTGTCTTGCTACTCACTTCTTGTCCGTTTTTTTCCTTCACCCTACAACCCCTATGTCCAGCATCTTCCTGTGTTCCTTTTTTCTTCCTTATTTGATTTAGCAGATCTTTTCTCCCCTTTCCTAAGCCAGTCAGCCCACCATCTCCCCATCCCATTCCAGTACCTTCCCTCTTTTCCTCATATTAATCCAGCAAATACCTTCTATCATCCTACTCCCTTCATGATCATTATCTTCCATCCAATCCCAAGCAGTCATAGTCCCTTTCTTTCCATTCCTTATTCAGCATCTCATATGCCCCTCTATCCAGCATCTTCCCCTTTTCTCCCTATTCCCCTTTCACCATGTCCAGCATATCCCCTTTCTGTCCCTACTTCCTCTACCCATGTCGAACATCTTCCTTATGTCTTTATATTCCACCCTCTTATGTCCAGCATTTTCCATGTCTCTCTGCTCCCCGAAAGATCCAGCATCTGTCTTTGTGTCCCTATTCTTCCAACTCCCACATAGATCCAATAGCTGTCTTCACCCAAGGGTATCTATCATTTCCCTTCTGTCACACCAATCCCCCCTGGATCTACCATCCCCTTCCCATAACATGCATATCACATTTTTCCCTCTCCTCACAATCCAGCATCTTTATTCCCTCCCTTGACTGGCTGACCCTGATTAACATTTCCTTAGCTCGTTGGCCCCAATCCACTCTTCCAACATTTGGTTGCCATCAGCCCTATCTTTGACCCTGGTCCTGCTAAACTGGGTGGCAATAGCAAAGACAAAACCTGCCAGAGCTTCCATCTTGCCTGCATCACTATTCACTATAAGCTCTGCCAGTCTCAATTCCACCCCTCAAAAAGAGGAAGTCACTTCAGAGGGGGGCGGGATCAAAGTTGGCAGAGCCTGTAGTGATGCAGGCAAGAGAGAAGATCCTGTAGCTTCTGTCTTCATTTTTGCCATCTGGTTTAGCAGGACCGCAGCCGAAGGTAGGCTGATGGCAACTAAGTGAGCTGCCCAGACCGTGGGGCCCCCCTGGAGCTGTGGGACCCAGGGCAATTACCATGTTTGCCCTCCCATAACCCCGGCCCTACTGTCAGGATGCTCAATGATGAATCTTTGGTCTGTCCCGGTATGGCAACTCCAATGTTCTTATTAATTTTTTTTTTTTTTTTTAATGGTCAGTGCTAATGCCAACATTAGTACAAACCAGAAACTTAGAAAAATGCTTCTTTTATAGCCATGATGGAAATGGGCTTAGCACACAAGAAAGATCCACACTAGGACATGCCAGGACACGCTATGCGATAAAGATCCACAATAGGACATGCCAGGACACTTATAGAATTCCTATGAACGATGGAACACTTACTTTATTGGCACAGCTTGATAAAGGGGGGAGGGGGAGTTAGGCCTCAAATTGATATTTTATTTTTTTCTCTTTTATAAATGAAGACATTTGGAAAAAAAATTGGGAGGGGGTATAAATGGAAAATAAGATTCGGTGTATTTGCTATTGCAAGTAAAAGAAAAACAAACAAACATAAACCATAGAAGGTAATGCCAGGAGACAGTGATCTTTATTGTAACAGATCCAACTATAACAAACTCAACATAATTGAAGAATAGGCTTATAAGCTATAATTTTTTTCCCTAATATCAAGAGCATAGCTCTGTTTGTTTAAAAAAAAAAGGGAATTTTGTTGAAGCACTGTACATAAAAACTGTACATAAAAACATAACAGTTTAATAGAAGTGCTAATCACAACATGTCATGAAACACCTCATTAGTTTATCTTTGGTAATCATTCTGAATGGTCTGAAAAATTATGAGCTATAATGAAATGGAAGACTCTTTGAAATAAAAACACTTCCTTATTAAAATCTGAATGCAAGCAGATTTGATTAAGTGATGTACTCAGAATTGCTCATTAAAGAAAATAAAATCTCTTTTCTCTTTGCAATTTAGTACCGGACTGTGTTAATGGTGAAGCAAGCTACAGATGGACCTCAATAAGGCCCCTATTACAAAGTCATGGTAGCACGTGCCAGTGTGGCAAATGTGACACAACCTCTAGGAATTGAATGGGCTGTGCCGCATTTGCTGTGCGACAATCACTACCTGAGACAGAGGAGGTTGCTGAGGAAAGGGAAGTCTGCTATTGTAGTGGGAGACTCGATCTTGAGAGAGGTTGACAGTCACGTAGCTGGAGGAAGGGAGGACCGGCTGGTGACTTGTCTCCCAGGGGCCAAGACACGAGACGTCACTGATAGGATCGAGAGGATCCTGGACGGAGCAGAGACAGAGGAGACTGCGGTGATAATCCATGTCGGAACGAATGATGTAAGCCGGAGGAACTTCAGCATGGCCACACTGACTGACCAGTTCAGGGTCCTGGGACGAAAGCTGAAGCGGAGTACCCAGAGGATAGCGTTCTCAGAGATCCTGCCTGTACCGAGAGCAGATGCAAAGAGGCAGGCAGACCTCCAGGCTGTGAATGCATGGTTGAGGAGATGGTGCCAGGAGGAGGGCTTCCACTTTGTGAGGAACTGGACGTCCTTCTGGGGAAAGAGTAAGCTCTACCGGCGGGACGGCCTGCACCTGAGCACAGTGGGAACTAGGCTACTGGCAGCCAATGTGAGGAAGGAGATCGAGAGGGCTTTAAACTGAGGAGAGGGGGAAAGCCGACAGCTGATCTGATGTTGACGCTTCGGACAACAGTATCCAGAACAGATGCTGAACGGGCTGACTGCAAGGAGGAAGTAAAGAGACCGGTGGATCTTATGATCAGACAGCGAGGGAAACATCAGGTAAAGGGAGCTTGCTGGGAGGAGACTAAGGAGCATGGAGACACAAGGGGACTGGGTGGCACGAGGGCGGAAGCTTAGGGCAATATAGGGTTGCCACAAGGCGAGGGGGATCAAACGGAGGCTCAAGGGATGATAGCCCAGGAGGGGGCCGGTAGGGCTAGAAAATCCAGAGGAAAAGCGGGGAAGTGGGGTGGCGGGAATGTGGGGAAACCGAAAGCTACAAGGGTAAAGGCTGAGGGCAAAGCTACGAGGGTAAAGGCTGAGGGCAAAGCAGAAGCACAGGGAACAGGAGAACTGCCCGAAGTTCAAGGGGAGGCGGCCCAGGTAAATACAGAGGTGGAGGAAAAACGACGGGACCTGCGGTGCTTGTACGCAAATGCAAGAAGCCTCATGGCCAAGATGGGTGAACTAGAGGTCGTGGCCAAGGGGGAAGACCTGGATATAATTGGAATTACAGAAACATGGTGGACAGAAGAGAATCAATGGGATGTGGCGCTGCCGGGGTACAAGCTCTACAGGAGGGACAGGACCCACAAGAAGGGGAGAGGCATAGCAATATATATAAAGGACTCTATCTACTCGGTCGGGATGGATATGGCAAAGAAGGCAGAGGGGCTGGAATCGCTATGGGTCAAATTGCCGGGAAACAAGGGTGCAGGCATAAAACTGGGGCTGTACTATCGCCCACCTGGTACACCGGAAGGAGTCGGACACGACTTGGAAGCTGAACTGAGACAAGAATGCAGGACTGGAAGTGTAACAGTGATGGGGGACTTCAACTACCCGGGGATTGACTGGAGTATGGGTCACTCCAACTGCACTAGGGAAACAGGATTTGTAGAAGCTGTGAGGGACTGCTTCATGGAGCAACTAGTCAGGGAACCGACGCGAGGGAGTGCTACTCTTGACCTCATCCTAAACGGATTAGGGGGGCCTGCAAGAGGGGTAGAAGTGGGAGGACCACTAGGCAACAGTGACCACAACGCGATTAGATTCACATTAGAAAGGGGGACACCCACAGTAAGGAGGACCGCAACGACTGCGCTCAACTTCAGGAAAGGGAACTATGTTGCTATGAGGGAAATGGTGGGGAGGAAGCTCAGAAACATCCTTAGGATGGAGACTGTAGGAAGCGCCTGGACCCTATTCAGGGACACCCTGCAGGAAGCACAAAGAATGTACGTCCCCAGTTTCAGGAAAGGCGGCAAGAACAAGCGGTCAAAGGACCCGGTTTGGATCTCAACAGAAGTAAAGAGGGCAATAAATGACAAAAAAGTATCCTTCCGGCGATGGAAAAAGGACCCAACGGAGGAAAATCACCAGGCGCACAGGAAATGCCAAAAGGAATGCCACAGAGAGGTTAGAAAAGCAAAAGGGAAATACAAAGAGGGGCTGGCCAGGGAGACGAAAAACTTCAAGGCATTCTTCAGTTACGTAAAGGGGAAGCAACCAGCGAGAGAGAAGGTGGGGCCGTTGGACGATGGGGATAGGAAGGGAGTGATTAAGGAGGATAAACAGGTAGCTGAGAGGTTGAACACGTTCTTCTCGTCGGTTTTCACGAGAGAAGACACATCTAATATACCGGACTCAGAGGAACTCATGAGTGGGGAACAGGCTGAAAAATTGGAACACATAGAGGTAAGTAAGGAGGATGTCCTCAAACAGATAGACAGGTTAAAATGCGGCAAATCGCCGGGCCCAGACGGGATCCACCCAAGGGTTCTAAAGGAACTAAGACAAGAAATAGCGGGCACAATCCAGCATGTTTGCAACCTATCCTTGAAAACTGGAGAGGTACCAGAGGACTGGAAATTGGCGAACGTCACACCTATCTTCAAGAAGGGATCGAGGGGTGACCCCGGGAACTACAGGCCGGTGAGCCTGACTTCAATTATAGGGAAGATGGTGGAAGCTATGATCAAGGACAGTATTTACGAGCACATCGAGAGAAATGGTCTACTGAGATCAAGTCAGCATGGATTCTGTAAGGGAAGGTCATGCTTAACGAACCTTCTGTACTTCTTCGAGGAAATAAGCAGTCGGGTGGACAATGGGGAACCTATAGACATCATTTACCTCGATTTTCAAAAGGCTTTCGACAAGGTGCCACATGAAAGGCTGCTTAGAAAGCTGTGGAACCACGGGGTGGGAGGGGATGTGCACAGATGGATCAAGCACTGGTTGTCGGGTAGACTGCAGAGGGTCAGGGTGAAGGGCCAATATTCTGACTGGCGGGGAGTCACGAGCGGTGTGCCACAGGGATCGGTGCTGGGGCCGTTACTCTTCAACATATTTATTAATGACCTAGAAAAGGAGGCAAAATGCGAGGTTATAAAATTTGCAGACGATACCAAACTGTGCGGTAGAGTTAGGTCCAGGGAGGAGTGTGAGGACCTGCAAAGGGACCTGGACAAGCTGGAAGACTGGGCAAACAAATGGCAAATGCGCTTTAACGTGGAAAAATGCAAGGTCATGCATATAGGGAAAAAGAACCCGTTGTTCAACTACAAATTGGGGGGGGCATTGTTGGGAGACAGCAGACTTGAGAGAGACTTGGGTGTACTGGTGGATGCATCACTGAAGCCATCTGCACAGTGCGCAGCAGCCTCGAAAAAAGCCAACAGGATGCTGGGCATCATAAAGATGGGCATAACAACCAGGACGCGGGAAGTCATCATGCCATTGTATCGAGCGATGGTGCATCCACATCTGGAATACTGCGTTCAGTATTGGTCGCCGCACCTCAAGAAGGACATGGCGGTACTTGAGAGAGTCCAAAGGAGAGCAACGAAACTGGTAAAGGGGCTGGAGCACTGCCCATACGCCGAGAGATTGGATAGGCTGGGGCTCTTCTCTCTGGAAAAAAGGAGGCTCAGGGGAGATATGATAGAGACCTTCAAGATCATGAGGGGCATAGAGAGGGTGGATAGGGACAGATTCTTCAGACTGAAGGGGACAACAAGTACGAGGGGGCATTCGGAGAAACTGAAGGGAGATGGGTTCAAAACAAATGCAAGGAAGTTTTTTTTCACCCAAAGGGTCGTGGACACTTGGAATGCGCTACCGGAGGAAGTGATCAGACAGAGTACGGTACAGGGATTCAAACAGGGATTGGACGGATTCCTGAGGGATAAAGGGATCGTGGGATACTGAGAGAGGTACTGGGATGTAACACAGGTATAGAAAGTTAACCAGGAAATAAGTAAAGAAACTCAACAGGTCGTGCATGTGCAAGATCGGAGGGTTAGGACTACGATGGGAAGATAGGATTTAAATGAGAAACCAAGGTGGCAAGGGAGCCCCTTCTGGTGATTCAGACAGGTCGTGACCTGTTTGGGCCGCCGCGGGAGCGGACTGCCGGGCAGGATGGACCTATGGTCTGACCCGGCGGAGGCACTGCTTATGTTCTTATGTTCTTATGTACCATGGCTTTGTAAAAGGGGCCCTAAATGAGTCTTGATAATCAGGGAAAATGGTTCCTAAGTGAAAAATATCCTGAAATAAATAACCGGAAAATAACTTTGCTTTATCAAAGAGCAATCTGTCCGTTTGCTCAGGTACACAAAGTGGAAAAATATTCATTCTTTAAGGAAATCATGGGTTACTAAGGAATGGAATTTAATATCATTGTCAATCTATAAAACTTTTACAACCTTTTTTTTTTTGCAAAGAAATTACATTCCCAAAGCTCAGTGCCAAAGACACATGTTAATAAGCTCACAACTTTTAATTAAGCAATATGTATAAGTAGATTCCCATTAAGCTGTGATTTGTGGGCTAGTTCATTACAGTGGGTTCCAGCTACCAGACATATATTCAATACAAGCAGCCTGCATATTATGCAGCTTAATGTGATTCTACTTGTGATGGTTTATCACTAGTTCTGACTGGTGGCTTCTAGCAACTATATTTTTCATAGCGCTGGGTCTTTGGTTAAGCCCTAAATATCCCTGCCCAACCCCCCCCCCCCCTCCTTTTATCAAGCTGTGTTGTCAAGCAGCGTAAGCTAAATGCTGAGCCGCCGATAGGATTAGAATAGGCAGCTCGGCATTTAGCTTAAACTGCTTGGCAGCGCAGCTTGATAAAAAGGGGAGAATCTTAACTAAGTACTCAATGAAATTGTTGATCTATTTTGTTATCATGCTTCGAGTAGGAAATTAAATCACTTGTCAATTATAATTCTGTATAAAAGCACCTTTTACAGGATCAAAGAACAGGACTGGGAAAGCCACTACAAAAGATATCACCCTTAAATCTGAAAACAAATTCAATCTATACATGTGTGTGGGGAGGTGGGGGGGGGGAGAATTTTGAAAGTATTTTTGACCTGTATGTACTATTATATGCATGCAAAATGTCACTTATTAAATAGGCTGCATGTAAAAGCATGCTCGAGGACACATATTTTTACCCAGTTTGGTGTGGGTGTTTTCAAGGGTGTAGTTTTATAAAATATGTATTACTTAGAAAACCAGGGAATGGTTTAAGACTGTGATTTGTGGGCTGATTTGTATGTTGAGGTTTATAAAATATGCACATCTTTTATGTGCAAATATTTATACCTATTTCCTATTAGGTGTAAAAGTACACCCCTTCATTTAGGTGCAATTCTGTTTTATACTAGTATTTCATAAAGACATGTGGAGGGGCATTTTTGATATGATGACTTAATCCAAGTTTATAAACATTGTGTGGAACACACAAAAAAATTCCAGTACCAAACATGGTCATTTTCAAAACTGCAAGTTATCTATCTTGTTTTGTTTTGTTTTAATGGATGTGTTTGTGCTCTCAGAGTCTATCTTGTTGAACAATTTGGGGGGGGGGGAGGGAAATCCAAAAGAAAAACACACAGGGGTGTAGGAGGGGGCCAACATTGATAGTAGACTGGCCACATAGACATCCCAGCAGAGCAGTGGGGCATCCTAGGAGGCACTTCAATGAACCTCATATAAAAAGTCCAAGTACACATTTCACCATAGCCCACTTGTATGGTGAGCTCTCTAAAACCTACTGTACCCAACTGTACACTACAACAATAGCCTTATGCTTACAGGTGACAGCTATATGTGGATACAATGGGATTAGGATGGTGTTTGGAAGGTTGATATATTCCACTGCAAGGGTAGTGGTCAGAGAGAGATATGGGCCTGTGTCCCATCTCTAGCTCACTACACTGCCCACTTGGCTACTCCAGGAACCTGATTGCTGCTCTATATGGACTGATCATAACATCTGAAGTTGTCATACAGGCAGGTATGTACTGTTTCATTCACATCTTTGAGGGATAGGAGGGGTCAGTGACCACTGGGGGAGTGTGGGGGGCATGCTTATGTAACCTCACCTGAAAAATGCCCCTACTGTGAAAACTGTGTGGAGGATTTTTCAGGTGGTCACTGAGGTTTCAGTCTGTGGCTAGCACAGAATGAAGGGGAGGAGTTGGAAAACCCTTTTCCCTGAAGAGAGGGGAGGTTATAATAGGAAGTGCAAAAGGAAGATCAAGGTTTTTGGTTGTCCCTTTCTCCCGCCAAAGCTCATGTCTGAGAGAGAATCTCAGAATTTAGGAGGGAATTGACAAGATTGTGTAAATAGTACAGACTAGAAGAGAATTGGAAGTGGCAGGGTGAAATCTTTTGATGGAACCAAAGTGTCTGCCTCCCATAGTGAGTAAGCTGTGAATACTGGTCTCTAAAGTGAACTGGAAGTGACTAGGATACATTTATTGATGGAACTAGAGTGCCTGCCTTTCACTGAGAGAGTGCAAATAGTTTAAAGACTGTTCCTGAATTAACTTCAAATAAAGTTCCTGTTTGGTTCACTCATACCTTGGACTGAGCTGTCTTTCCATCTCAGGAGAGAAAGCAAGGAGTTCTAGTGGAGTCAGTGAAGACCCTTGGAGTTACCCATCCTCCGGCCTACCAGAGTTATCCGGCCCCAGCCTATGCCCAAGCTCAAGTGTGAGTCAGTGAGTGATTGCAACTACCCCCTGTTGCTGCTGCAAGTTAGAGACACAGATTTTTATGTTCTTTTTGTGAGCCCTGGTGTGGGGCAGGCAACCTGCCTGACTCGACAAGCTGGCCGGAGCCCCTGCACCACGTGAAGGAACGGGCGGGATGGGGAAACCAGGCTATACTTATATCCCTCCAGTGGTCATCTGGTCAGTTTGGATACCTTTTTTGGCACTTATTTGTTGTTAAAACAGGGAAAGATTTGCATAAAGATGTGCTGAGGCAGTTTTGCAGAAAGACCCCAAAGTTCACAACTGTATCAGTTTTGAAGTGATATAATTATGGTAGAACCCCTGAATCAGGAAAAGTAGGAATGTACTGTATCTTCTATTACAGAAAATACCTTTGAAGCTATTTCATTTCTACACTAGATAAAATTCTGTTGGAAAGGGTGCAGAGGCGAGCCACGAAACTAGTCAAAGGCATGGAGAATTTAAGCTACAAGGAACGCCTCGGAAAACTGGGACTGTTCACCCTCGAAAAGAGAAGACTGCGTGGGGATCTGATAGAGACTTTTAAAATATTAAAAGGATTTGACCAAATTGACCAGGAAGCAGCATTACTGACATTTTCAGATGTGACACGGACAAGAGGTCACAGCCTGAAACTGAGTGGCAGCAGGTTCAGGACAAATGTCAGGAAGTTCTATTTCACACGAGTGGTGGGCGCATGGAATGCTCTCCCGGAGGAGGTGGTGGCAGAGGCTACTGTTCTAGGTTTCAAACGCAAGTTAGATGCACACCTTCTTGCAAATCATATTGAGGGATACGGGAAATCCGGGTCTCCAACTAGGAGCACCTAAATGGGCCTCCGCGTGTGCGGATCACCGGACTAGATGGACCTTGGTCTGTTCCGGTGAAGGCGTTTCTTATGTTCTTATACCTAAGACGTATCTAAGTCTCATATCAAGTTTTAGCAAAATCTTTTCAAATTCCTATTTCTTAAAAAGCTTCTTCTGTAATTCCAGCAGAAAGGAAAGGGAGGTGCATTTTTATTTGCTTGACTATATCTAAAAATACCTTAGTGCTTACAAAAACTATGGAAAGGTGCCATACCTAGACTCTGCACAAAAATATTCCTTTCAGTGAAACTCAATATCACTATGAAAGCAAAAGAGCAAAAATTTAATGATCATTCAGATTTTAATAGTGATTATTGTGGGCCTAAAGAAAAGAAAACAACAATTTTAGACCCCCTTTTATGAAGGTGCATTAGGCTTTTTTTATTGTCAGCCATGGCGCTATTAGCTACGATGCACATATAAGGGAGCTTAGTGGCATATGCGATATTCCAATCATCCATCTAATTATGAATTAATATCCTAACTCAAATTCAATGTATATATGTTCAAACAATTCAATATCAATATAGGTGTCCCAAAAAAATCAAAGTTTTAGGCCCTCTTTTACAAAGGCGCGCTAAGTGTTTTAGCGCAGATTTAGCGCACGCTAAATCAACATGTGCACTAACCTCTAACGCATCTATGGGATAACATGCACGCATTAGCGTTTAGCATGTGCTAATATTTAGCGTGCGCTAAAAAGCTTAGCGCACCTTTGTAAAAGAGGGGGTTAGTGTTTCTTAGGGCTCCTTTTACAAAGGTGCACTAGGGCCTTAATGCTCGGAATAGCATGCGCTAAAATGCCTTGTGCTCTAGCCGCTACTGCCTCCTCTTGAGCAGGCAGTAGTTTTTGGCTAGCGAGCGCTATAGCTCACGCTAATCTGGTGTGTGCGCTAAAAACGTTAGGGCTCCTTTTACAAAGGCGTGCTAGGGCCTTAACGCGCGGAATAGTGCATGCTAAAATGCCACGTGCGCTAACCGCTACCGCCTCCTTTTGAGCAGGTGGTAGATTTTTGGCTAGTGTGTGCTATAGCGCACACTAATCCAGTGTGTGCGGTAAAACCCATAGCGCACCTTCATAAAAGGAACCCTTAGTGTTCCAGAATTTTCTACAATGATGTTATGCTATAACAGGGGTAGGGAACTCCGGTCCTCGAAAGCAATAGGATTTCCCCAATGAATATGCATTGAAAGCAGTGCATTCAAATAGATCTCATGCATATTCATTGGGGAAATCCTGAAAACCCGACTGGAATACGGCTCTCAAGGACTGGAGTTCCCTACCCCTGTGCTATAATCTTTGCTCCAACACAGAGCTGCATTTTAAGTATCTTTTCTTCATAAGAGAGTGTTCACTTATTCTTCAAAATTCATTACTGTAAGGAATTTGCCCCAATATTCCAGACAAGTATTTTCAAAATGTTTACTTCTTGCAACTCTATAAAAAAAAAAAATGAAGAAAATTATGTTAGCACACTGCATCCCATTATGTGAAAGAGAGCAGCCCATTTCAAATTAGCATCATCCAATCAAATGATTTATTTAAATCATTCAGAACAACAGAATTTAATTTAAAAATTCAGTGAATTTCCCAATCCCACCACAGTGACACAGACATGATTTTTAATGTGCCAAATTAAATCAGCAACTGAATGCTTCATATTTTCCAGTGAGTCACAAGTGAGGCTAAAGACACTCCCACCTTTATGCTCAGTTAATCTGAACCACATATTGTGCTTTGTTCATCCAATATACAGTAAATTATAAGGGCAAACAATAGCATAAAGTGCAAATGGTGTCTTACAATATGCCTTGTGCTGAGTTTTTAAAATTATTCCTGTAGATGAAGCTTTCCAAATGAAATCTGAAATTATAAAAGCACTCCATGGACATTGACTATAAGCTTCATGACTGTAATCTTCACTTGCACTCTATTTTTTTTTTGTAAATCTTTATGAAATTTCCAAACTACCATAGTGCAAACAAACAATATACATAAGTTTACACAAAATGCACATTAAACTTATAGACATTAATGTACAACTATGCTGTCCTTTTATCTATTTCTTATGTAATAAGTTGTACCCTCACTTCTCGCATTCTGTAATTCGCTGATTGTCCAGCCTTCTTTGATGTGAACCGCCTAGAAGTCTTTCGACTGTGGCGGTGTAGAAAAATAAAGTTATTATTATTATTATTATTATTATTTCCCCCCACCCACTCCCACCAAATAATCAGAAAAAGTACATACCTACAGGAAACCCTCCATATATTCCCCGAAAACCCTCCCCCCTCCCACCCACCCTGGATGTGTAATAATAATAACTTTATTTTTATATACCGCCATACCACAAACAGTTCTTAGTGGTTTACAAGGGAAGAGACTGTATACAGACAGCAACATTACAGCGAACTTTCAAATTTACATTGGCTTGTTTAGTCAGGTTTATCTGGAAGTGTATTGAAAGTACATCAGGTTGAGGTGGAGTCAGCGATATTTGTCAAAGAGATAGGTTTTTATTGACTTTCTAAACGTTTGGTACAAGAGTGCATTTGAGACTTTCTAAACGTTTGGTACAAGAGTGCATTTGAGATGAAGTTGGTTAAATCTTTGTTCCATTTGCCTGCTTGGAATGATAGTGTTCTGTCGAGGAAAAGCGAACAAGTAGGTACTGCGTGTATTAGGTGTGCCTGGGAATTCGAATTGGTGAGACAGATAGGTTGGGGATGAACCTGTCATGGTTTTGAAGCAAAGGCAAGCAAACTTAAAAATGACCCTTGCTTCCACAGGCAGCCAGTGTAGTTTTCTGTAATATGGGCTTACATGGTCTGATTTCTTGAGGCCATAAATGAGATGGACTGCAGCATTTTGGACGACTCTCAGTCGTTTGATGTTTTTTTTTTTTTTAGAGATCCCAAGTATATAATATTGCAGTAGTCTAAGGTACTTAAGATCAGGGATTGAACCAGCAGTCGAAAGGAAAAGAAATCAAAGTATTGTTTAATGGTATGAAGTTTCCATAGAGTGAGAAAGTATTTTTTGACTTGAGCATTAGTGTGATCTTCAAACGTCAGGCTTCGGTCCAGGGTGACAACAAAGGATTTTGGTTGTGGGATTAATTGAGTAGTCTGATCCGTTTAGTCTCAAGGAGGTGTTCACGATCTTGTTATTGGGACTTGCCAAGAAAATCTTGGTTTTTTCGGGATTTAGTATGCTTAACTGTCAATAAAATAAAATCAGTTATCATTCCTTACAGAACTTAGTCAATGGTTCCCAAACATCCATAAATTTCTTATACCGTCCCTGTTGTATGGCCATCAAACGTTCCATTTTAAAAGTATAACAGAGAGATTCCCACCAGAAAGTGTAATTTAATCTATCACAGTTCTTCCAATTCCTCAAAATAAGTTGCACAAATAATCGCTCAAAAGAGCACTCCAAGGAACAAATTTGCTCCTTAGTTGTGCTTCTTGTCAGTGTGACAAAGACGGCATTCACTCCTCCGGCACAGTGCTCCTCCAGCACCTCCCCAAAAAATTTAAAATCCTGCACCCATGACATGCCACTCAAAGGGGGCGGGACCAACAGCAGTTCCAGCTGGAGAGAAGTCCACACGTCAGGTACTGCCCAAACACGAACCCAGCAATGCTATGCAATCCCCATTGCCCTCAGACTCCATTCAACCAATCTTATCATCCTATTACCCTGTTATCATCCTCCTTAATCCTTACCCCTATCAACCAACCTGACCCATCTCTAATCACACTTTCTCCCTTCTGTCACAATGGGTCTCCTTATGTCCCCTACAAATAAAAGCTACTGTTTGACTCAGCTAAGGTGTGGGAGCATTTCTGTCTCTTCTTTTTTTTTTTTACTGAATTTGCTATGCAGATGACATTTTATTAGTCACCAAGGTCTCTACCGCTCTTTTTGATCTTATTAACTCCAAGTAAGTCTTGAGTTCATTGGCAAATGACTTAATTCAAGGTTTCAAGGTTTCAAGGTTTCAAGGTTTATTAAATATTTGATGAATCGCTATATCTTTATACAAAGCGATGTACATAATAATAAAATACAATTGAGTTAAAATACATACAGTATATATAAACAATAGAAATCCAACATGACCAACAACAATTGGGAGGGAAGGGGGGTTAAAGTTACATCTATTATGTTGAGAAATACATTTAAGGGAAAAAACATTGGGGAATAAGGGGATTTTAAAAGCAAAATTAATAAAATAAAATAAATTTTAGATAATAAAAGCCTGTTTAAAAAGAAATGTTTTCAGGGATTTCTTGAAAGATAAAATGTCTTTTTCAATTTTTATGTATTGGGGCAATGAATTCCACCATTGGGGGCCAACTACAGAGAACATATCTAATCTTCGAGTGCCTATTATTTTTAAAGAGGAACAACTAATAGGTTTTGGGAAGATGATCTAAGTGTGCGTGTGGAACTATAGGGAATTAACATTTTTGAAATGCATTGGGGTTGATTGAATATCAAATTTTTAAATATAAGTAACAAGACCTTAAATTCTATGCGCTGGCAAATAGGGAGCCAATGTGATTCGATGAAAAGAGGAGTTACATGATCAAATTTTTTGGCATCATGGATTAATTTAATAGCAGTATTTTGAACAATTTGCAGTTGTCGTTTTTCTTTTTGAGTAATATTAAGTAACAAAGAGTTACAATAGTCTAATTTTGCTATTACAAGAGAATGAATTAAGATATTGCGGGATTTGGATTCAAGGAATTTGGATATAGATCTAATCAAACGTAATTTATAGAAACAGACTTTAACTATGTTGTTGATATGATCTTTAAATTCTAATTTTTCATCAATTATAACTCCTAAGATTTTTAATTTAGGGACAATTTCAATTGGCGTATTATTAAGTAGAAAAGGCGAATTTAATATGATATCTCTTTTCCAATTAAAAATCATAGCTTTGGATTGATAGGGTGTATTAATTGAATGTCGTCTGCGTATGAGAAAGCAGTAAAGCCAACAGACTGGCATAGATTTAATAATGGTGCAAGATAGATATTAAATAAAAGGGGTGACAAAATAGAGCCTTAAGGTATTCCAAAGGTCGTTGTGTAAGCATCAGAATATTCTTTATTAAATTTAACGCAAGAAGTTCGATTAGTAAGATATGATGTAAACCAGTTAAGAACTTGATCGCAGATTCCAATTGATTCTAATCGACTAAGAAGTAGATCGTGGTCTATTGTGTCAAATGCTGCAGAGATATCAAGGGAAAAAAAGGCGACGGATTTATGATGGTCTAGGAAGTAGTGGATGTTATTTGTTAAACCAATTAGAGAATGTTCCGTACTATGATGTTTACGAAAGCCTGTCTGATTGGGATGCATAACATTAGTTGATTCAATAAAATCGGAAATTTGAAAAATATCCATTTTTCAGTCAATTTGGCTAAAAAAGAGATATTTGCAATTGGGCGATAATTTAGTGGGTCGTTTCTACTACTTTTGAGATCTTTTAGTAAAGGGATGATAGTTGCAGTTTTCCAGCGCGCAGGAACAGAAGCAGTTTGTAAACTTTTTTGGATAATGGTATGAATGAAAGGACCAAAGAGATGAAAAAATTTTTTTAAATAAAACGGATGAAGAATTTCAGATCCTAAACTCTTTAAATTTATTTGTGAAAAGAGTGATTTAATGTCATTGAGAGTGGGGAGTTTAAAATTTGAGCATTTAGCTGTAAGGAGGTGAGCACCAGGATGTTTAGTAGAAAAAGAATTGTTTGTATTAGACGAAAAAGTATTTCGAATATTATCGATTTTTTGATTAAGAGCATCTTGGTTTACCGTATTTTCACGTAGATAACGCGCACCCGTGTAAAACACACGTAAAACACGTGTAAAACACGGGTATAGCACGCGAAAAACACAAATTTATGTACAGAAATTTTTATATACCGCGCACACCCATATAACGCGCATGCTGCCCGACTCTCCCGTCGCCGACCGACTCTCCTTTCGCCTGCCCCGACTCTCCTCTGGCCACCCCAACTCTCCTTTCGCCCGCCCTGACTCTCCTCTCCCCCTTGAAGTCCTGTCCCCACCCTGAAAGCCTGATGCCCCCCCGACGTCCGATTCACCCCCCCCCCCCGCAGAACCGCTCGCACCCCCACCCCGAAGGACCGCTCGCATGCACCCGCACCCCCACCCCGAAGGACCGCTTCGCACGCTCTCCCACCCGCACCCCAACCCTGAAGGACCGCTCGCACCCCCACAGCCTCCCGACCCCCCCCATCATGTACAAGCTCCTACCGGTGTCCTGCTGCTTCCTCTTGGCGGTCCCGACTCCCCGACACGATCGGGGCAAGAGGGAGCTCAAGCCCTCTTGCCCCAGCCAACCGCGGCACCCCTGACACGATCGGGGCAAGAGGGAGCTCAAGCCCTCTTGCCCCCCCGACTCCCCGACACGATCGGGGCAAGAGGGAGCCCAAGTCCTCCTGGCCCTGGCGACCCCCCCCCCCCGCTAGTTGTTCAGGCCAGGAGGGAGCCCAAGTCCTCCTGGCCCTGGCGCCCCCCCCCCCCCGCTAGTTGTTCGGGCCAGGAGGGAGCCCAAACCCTCCTGGCCATGGCGTCCCCCTACCCCTACCCCGCACTACATTACGGGCAGGAGGGATCCCAGGCCCTCCTGCCCTCGACGCAAACCCCCTCCCCCCAATGACCGCCCCCCCCAAGAACCTCCGACCGCCCCCCCCAGCCGACCCCCGCCCCCCCTGGCCGACCCCCATGACACCCCCACCCCCCTTCCCCGTACCTTTCTGTAGTTGGCCGGACAGACGGGAGCCAAACCCGCCTGTCCGGCAGGCAGCCAACGACGGAATGAGGCCGGATTGGCCCATACGTCCCAAAGCTCCGCCTACTGGTGGGGCCTAAGGTGCCTGGGCCAATCAGAATAGGCCCGGGAGCCTTAGGTCCCACCTGGGGGCGAGGCCTTGGGCACATGGTCGGGTTGGGCCCATGTGCCTCAGGCCCCGCCCCCAGGTGGTACCTAAGGCTCCCGGACCTATTCTGATTAGCCCAGGCGCCATAGGCCCCACCAGTAGGCGGAGCTTTGGGACGGATGGGCCAATCCGGCCTCATTCCGTTGTTGGCTGCCTGCCGGACAGGCGGGTTTGGCTCCCATCTGTCCGGCCAACTACAGAAAGGTACGGGGAAGGGGGGTGGGGGTGTCGTGGGGGTCAGCCAGGGGGGTCGTGGGTCGGCTGGGGGGGCAGTCGGAGGTTCTTGGGGGGGGCGGTCGTTGGGGGGAGGGGGGTTTGCGTCGAGGGCAGGAGGGCCTGGGATCCCTCCTGCCCGTAATGTAGTGCGGGATGGGGGTAGGGGGTCGCCGTGGCCAGGAGGGTTTTGGAAACTTAGATGAATAAAACACCTTTTTAATGAAGCTGCATTATACACCCTAGGGTCATAGGCAGTCCTATATTTTTGATGGGGGGTCCTAGGGATTGAATGAAGGGACAATGCATTCCTTCCTCCCCCTTCCTCCCATGTATGTTAAAAATACCTTTGCTGGCAGGGATGTCGAAGCCCCACCAGCCAAAGAAATGTGATGCCTGAGCTGTTCTTCTCCTCCAAATGTTGCTACTGCAATGTGGAAGTTGGTGGTGTGTCTCCAGTACTGCAAACTGAGCATGTTCAAGGAAAAGTCCCGACATGGGTGGCTGGAGACATTCCACCGATTTTCATATTACAGCAGCAGTACAAGGAGTAGGAGAGCAGCTTGGGCAGCAAATTTTGGGGGGCCGCTGGGGCTTTGGCAGCCCAAGCTAGCCATTTGATGGGGTGCTGCAAGTTTGGAGAGGGCCTGAGTTCTCGAGAATCCCCCATGGCTATGCCACCAAAACATCCTTTTGCATGTTCATTTGATCTCCTGCCTTGGTTACGGCAACTTGGTTTACACAGGCACATCTCAAGTGATTGTAAACAGTTCAGAATGCAGCCTTGAGAGTTTTGAGTAACATACAGAAGTATGATCATATCATCCCCATCTTTTTAAAATTCTGGTTCAAAATTCTTAAAAATACTCATAGAGACTACTATGATAGAACCCCTTCATATTTGAATAGGCTTACTATCCTTTGTACCCCTGCAAGTGCTTTGAGATCACTTCCAGATTACAGAATGGTCATGCTTAAGTGCCTTTGAATGAATGACTCCATCATTATTTAATAATCAACCTAAATTGATTTGTGCTGAAATGACTTTAAAATAATTTACCATTTTATGAAAATGCATTTCTTTACATTGGCATTTGACATTCAGTCTAGAAGAGAATGGAAAATCTATTGATGCACCAATGGGAAGCAAAACAGCAAGGGATTTGCAATAGTGTCATTTTATACATTTTTTTCTCCTTTTTTTGAAAGAATTATATGTTTTTTTCTATTAATTTTAACAGTGTCCTAAACTGCCCTAATCCATAAAGGTTGGGAGGTATTTCACATTTTAATAAACTGTAAACTAACATGCATACACCTTATTATCTGATTGATTGTTGAGTTATACTGGGACAAGGGTGGTTTACAACATAATATACTGTAACTCTTTTACATAGGTGTCAAAGTGTAAAAGTACTAAGCAACACAGGCTCCACAACAGATTGAACGTAAGGAAAAGCCTCAGAACAGGGCCCTCCCACTTCCACAATTGTGACTATTCAAGGTGGTTAAGCGGTCACCTCATCGACATAAAAACCTTCCTCTAAGTTGAAAAAGCTCTGTGATGTGCAGTGAAAACTTGAAAAGATAGATGAAAATAAATCAACGTATCTTCAGCTGATCGGCACACTGACGGTGGCCAGCGTTTCACAAATCTGCTGCCTCAGGGTGTAACACGACTGATGAGGTGACCGCTTAACCACCTTGAATAGCCACCATTGTGGAGGTGGGAGGATCCTGTTCTGAGGCTTTTCCTTACGTTCAATCTGTTGTGGAGCCTGTGTTGCTTAGTACTTTTACACTTTGACACCTAGCATCACTTATGTGAAAGAGTTTCAGTATATTATTGATTGTTCACTATATCTGTGTCACTTGGTTTACAACATAAAACATCCAGTAAATGGTAAAAATAAGTAGCAGGGGTGAAAGCAGAGACCGAGAAAGAATAAGAGAGAAATCTCAGACATCCTGCGTCAAAACCTCAATACCAAAGAGTTCAATGAATGTCAGGACAGTCATTTTTGAACAGAGGCTTTCTAGCGAACATAAAGGGAAAGAGAATGCAAAAAAGAAAGGCATCTATGGATTGTTTGACAGGGCATAATTTCTGTGTTTTAAGCAGACTGGCATTTTCATCTGTGATTTCCTGTCAGCTCTTGATGATGTCATCTTTGAGAGATCAGAGCAGGCTGGCAGCAAATGTATCAATTACTTTCCTACATGACAACTAGGGTTGTGAAAAAGGGGGAGGAATTTTCTGAGGAGGGAAAGATCAGTGGGTGTTTCATTGGCTCAGGAAGGAAATTGTGTGGTCTGTCAGAATGAGCAGATCACGGATGACAGATGATGTGTGGGAGGTTTCTTGAGGGAGTTGTGGGAAGCTGTCAGAGTAGACAGCTCAGTGATTAGGGAGAGCTGTGAGAGAGTTGAGAAAGTTGAATTCCCTGAAAATGTTATAGTAACTCCTGAATCCACTCTTTAATAACCTATCTCCTCAGTTGAAGGCACGAAGACACCTGATATGTCTTTATCTATCTATGTCCAAGAGCAGGGGTGGGCAACTCCGGTCCTCGAGGGCCAAAATTCAGTCGGATTTTCAGGATTTGCCCAATGAATATGCATTGAAAGCAGTGCATGCAAACAGATCTCATGCATATTCATTGGGGAAATCCTGAAAACCCAACTGGATTCCGGCCCTCGAGGACCGGAATTGAGCACCCCGTTCTAGAGTCTACTTTTTTTTTTTGTACCGGTTCGTGCTAAAAAAAACCTCTAGCACAGCTTGATAAAAAGAGCTCTATAATTTTTTTTGTAAACCATTTTGATTTGCTGTGAAAGGCAGCATATAAAGTCCTAAATAAACTATAAACTAAAAGGGAAAGATTATTTCAAAGGGAAAGTGCACAGTGACAAAATTCTGACTGACGTGAGGTTTCAAGATGCAGTCAGGCAATGGTAGAGAGCACCAGAAGATTAGAACTATCTGATCTAAGAGCACAAGGTAGTCAATATGGTGTTACCAAAGAAGTCAGGAAAACAGGAGCCATTAAATAATAAGCCCTTGGGTCAAGAGTAAAAGTAAAAAGTGAATTTCAAAGGCAACTAGAAGCCATTGCTGTTTAAATAGCAATGGATAGACAGGGTCATATTTATTGGCCCTATCAAGAAGTTTCACTGCAGTATTTTGAACAAGTTATAAATGATAGGTATGATAAGCCGAAGGATCCACTAAAAGCAAATTTAGGCCTAAGCATGGTCCAAAGTGTAAATAGCTCTATTATCAAGAAAAGGTCTCAAAGAACAAATGTTCCTCATGACAAAAAAAATATTTCTGGACAATTAGAGATACAGGCTGAGAAGGAAAAAGCTGAATCTAGAATTAATCCCAGGGTCTGAATGGATTTTTTTTTATATGGATTAACACTTCATTTATTGTGGGCAGAAGGGGGGTGGGTGGAGGGTGGAGTACTACTTAAAATAAACATAAATGCCTCACATTTATGAGAGTTGAGTGCAAACTTATGTTGCTTGAACCAGAAAGAAACTTGTTTCAAATTATTTGCAAGGGAAACTTGAAAAGTCTGATCCTAGGTGTTATGAGGAACATGGAGCTGAATACCTGAATAAAGATATGTAGATAGTCCTAATTGATGAGCTATGGTTACAGAAGAGGACAGGTAAATGTTAGAGAGAGTGGGGGCCAACATGTATCTCTGAGGGTGAGATCAGGAAGTAGAACTACTGAAGGAAACCTGAAAGGTACAGGGAAAGAAACAGAGCAAAACCCATTGAGTACTGCTCCTTTAAGGCCAGTGTCATGAAGGTGGTCTGCAAGGAAAGTATGGTCGACAGTGTCAACTTAAGTCTAACCGAATTAAAAGAACAAAATAAAATGCAAAGTCTTGTAAATAACATGAAAAATGACACAAAACAAAAATGTGCTGACTGCACATTCCTATTTGTTGATTGATTACTATACCCTTGTATTCTAAATAAAAGCTGTATCTAAAAAAAGTATTTTTAAAGTTGATATATTATAAAGATTAATTGAAATTGTTTCCCTTATATTTATCAATTTAAGGTGTAGGGAGGGGGGAATTTTATTATTACATGTTTTATATGTGGGAGGGATGGGAAAGGGGAAGGGATAAGAATTTATGTAATGTACCAATGATTGTTTGTAAGTGATGTATTTAGTGTTAATGTGAATGAATATATTTAACACTTAATGAAATTTTAAAAATGAATAAAGAATATATATATATATATATATATATAAAAAGTTGATATTGTTTCCCTGCTTATTTTGCTCCCCTACCACCACCACCATCACCACACACACACACTAATTATTCAGCTTCCCCTTTCTTTATCCTCTTGTATGCAAAATTTGGGGATGTAAAAAAAAACAACCCAATTTCAAAGAGATGATCTGAATGGACCAAATACCGTTTTTATACCATCAGAAAAACATGTGATGGAACTGAGATATTAGACTATTCTAACAATAAAACATTTTGCATTTATTAATAAAGTAATTTATGCAGAAGAGAATTATAAACTGGAATGCCTGTTTCCCATTTTTGAGTGCAGTCTATTAAAGAATATTTTGAGCACAACTCATCCTACAGTAGATAGATTATATTGAGAACTCGTTAAGCAAGTCCATGAAAAATGAGTGATCTTCATCATTCAGTTAAATGGTATGTACCAGCATTAAAAGCAAATTACTTAGCACTTCACCAATCACAGCATGGGAGAATTCCATTGAAAACAGTATTGCAGTGATGCTCACTTCTTGGTTTTATTAAATAAATCAAATGATAATGCGGAAAGATGAGCTGCAAAGAGCACAGCAGCAATAAAGATTCTGCTGTGCATTTAAAATTAAACATCGTGGGAAGTTGCTTGGTAAAATTTATAACCAGGAATGGGTAGGTGGTTATAAAGCTGCACATCCTAAACTAACATTTGGGAAATAAACTAAGAAGTAACCTCAATAGCAATTGTTTCTGATTGTAAGCTGAAAACTCGGGGTGACAGGAAAGCTATCCAAAACATCTCAAGGCAATCCTCCTAAATTCCCAATTAGTTCACAATAAATCAGATCTTCATTAAGCAAAGAATTTGCAAACATTCTTTGCCTATCTTAAAGCTGGTCTTAGGATGCAGATATATTCCAGCTGCTCACAAGGCTTCTTGTTCTTTGTACTGTTAGAAAAAAAAAAAAAAAAAGGGAAACGGTAGCAATAATTTTGATCTACTTTCTTAAGCAAAATCAATGTGGCTACAGGTTGAGATCCACACACAACATGGAGATATCATGAATAATGCATGCAACACAAACAAGACATGAAGAGCGACAACTGTGAATTATTAGAATTGTATTAGTGTTATTTGGTTTTATAAGGTTGACTCCTGAAGCAGGCTATTTGCCGAAACATAGCCATGCCAAGTCACTTTATCCACTGTTGTGTGCTACAATATTTGTTGTTGGTTTTTTTTTTTTTTAAATATCTTTGTTAGCAATTACAAAGGGAACATACAACCAGGAGTGGGGAAAACAGAGAAAAGCTGAACAGCCAGGGAAATCAACAAGCGAAAATCATGACAACAAATGATTCATAGTACAAAGTTTCAAAGTTTATTAGAAATTTGATGAATCACTTATTCATAATTTACTAAGCGAATTACAATAAAATCCAAAGTAAACAGACAACATTCAATTTAAAAATTTAGCTAAAAAAAGGGGTTGGACGAACAGATAAAACAGACAAGACTGAATACGAAGGGAGTACAGGGGTAAAGTTACAAAATTAATAATTTTGAAGAAAGAAAAGAACTATAGAGGGAAAAAACATAAGGAGGGGTATCCATTTGTTCTTTCTTTTGTTTTTTAATTTTTGGTAGGGAGTCTACTGCACTGTATATATTCCATTCAGAGATTAAATGCATCTTTAAACAAAAAAGTTTTAAAATTATTTTTAAAACAACTAATGTCTTTTTCATCTCTTATGTATTGGGGTAGGGAGTTCCAAACCTGGGGGGCCACTATTGAAAACATATCATGACGTCTAGTGCCAATAACTTTTAAGGAAGGGACTGCGAGTAGCCTTGGGCCGTAGAACGAAGAGAACGGGATGTGTTATGCAGAATAAGCATCCTATTTATAAATTGTGGTTCGCTTGTAGATAAGGTTTTAAATACAAGGAGTAGGATTTTAAAGGTAATGCGATGGTTAATGGGAAGCCAGTGTGATTCGACCAGGAAAGGAGTTACATGATCCCTTCATGAAATACAACGCACCCCCAAGTCTGAGAACCTCAATCATAGGTGTTACCTAGCTCTCTGGAAGCAGGCCTTAAATCTATGTTCTGGTTCAGGGCCGGAGGCTGAGGACCCAATCCTCTGACTCCTCTGGGAGTGGTTGTCGCTCCTTTCTTTCTGCTCCCTTGAGCGGCTGCACTGGTGTGTTTGGTTGGTTGGGGGTTATGACTGTGGGGTGATTGGTGAATATTTGTTTTATTTGACATTTACATATTTTCAATAAATTAGGCATTGACTGGATTACACAGTTGTTGTTTTTCACTTCTAGGGTGTGTTACAGGTTGATACCCAACAATAATGGGAGATTTTTTTTTTTTTTTTTCCCCCAGTAACATCTTCTTATCCTACACGGATGATGTTTTGTAAGATCTGACAGTTTATTAGACTAAGAGGTCCTTTTACGAAGGCACACTAGCCGTTTTAGCTTGTGCTAAATATTAATGCGTCTATTATATTCTATGGACGCGTTAGCATTTAGCACGTGCAAGTATTTAGCGTGCACTAAATCGGCTAGCACGCCTTAGTAAAAGAGGGGGTAAGTTCTTTTGAATATCTACCCCTATGTGTACACAGTTTTTATACATGTGTGCAATTGTGAAATTACCAGTTAAAACAAGCTGGTCAGCTACTTTCACACAATCAGTAGCGAATGACTATATTACAGTACATTAAATTTCTTGCATATACTTCTTGAATATACTTTAACAGTTCAATGCAGTTTTACAAAGAAAAAGTAACTAGGCATATCTAGGAATTACACAATACATACATGGGCAGGGACATTTTCAATGTGATATCTCAATCTGATTTTGGATGTTTTGGAGGGAAAAAACATCCAAAAATCCTGTAAAAGTGGCCATTTTCAATCCAGAAAAGCATCCAATTTTTTGTTTCGAAAATGGCCATTTGCTAGATGATTTGGAGCTCAGTATGTCTATCTTTTAAGACCATAAAAAAGTCCAAGGGGAAAATGCACAAAAACAAGTCATTATGATGTAATGGGGGGGAGGGGGGTAGCATTCTTTGTAGACTGGCCACAGAGATATCCCAGCAGAGCAGTTGGGCACCCTATGGGATACTGCAGTGGACTTCACATAAAAGGTCCCAGGTACACATCTCACTGTTACCCCCCAGAAATAATATGGGAAGCCCTCTAAAACCTACCCAAAACCTACTGTACTCTACAATCTGCTCAGGGCCTGGTTCTATATATCACACCTAAAAAATTGGTGCTGACTATTGTGGCATGAAGTGCGATTCTACAAGGTGTGCACCAATTATAAAACTGAACTTAGCGCCAGTGCTTGACACATAAGTTAGGTGTAGGCATTTTAGACTAGCTAAAAGCAGGCCTAAATGCCTTCACTTAAGTTATGCATGCATCAGATGTATTCTACAACAATGTGCCTGTTAGGAATGTCCCTGATTCACCCCCTGGCCACACCCCCTTTGTGCACTGCACTTGTCACATGCTTTTTTCAGAATCAGACTTTCTGAATTGTGCAATTATCGGTGCCAATTATTCAATTAAGTTCTGCACATGCATCGGCTTGGCACACTGATGTACACGTACAACCTTAGGCACCATATATAGAATTTGGGGGTTAGTACATAAAAGCAAGTGGGAGTACACTTGGGCAGACAGTAAAATGCCTCATTTAGGTACCCGCATTTATGCCTGCTATTATTTGTTATTTGGTTAGTTTTATATCCCGTCCTCCCCAATGAGCTCAGAATGGGTAACAAGGTTGACATATACTGTATAATGCATAGACAAACAAATTTATTTATTTTATTTATTTATTTTTATTATTTATTTATTTATTTATTTATTATGATTTCTATCCCGTCCTCCCAGTAGCTCAGAACGGGTTACAAGATTCACAGTGGAAAACATTTTGGACAGTACAAGACTATACAGCAACTTAAGTATAGGAGAGTGCAGAAAGGAGGGGGAATATAAGGGGGTCAAGGAGTAGTTTGCAGTTAGAATTTCAGTTGAAGAGGAGGGTATTTACCGCTTTCCAGAAGGTCATCAGAGAGTTCTGTGGTCTGATTTGTGGGGGGAGTTGGTTCCAGAGATGGGGGATGAAGTAGCTGTAGGAGCGTTTGCGGGTGGTTTCTGACAGGAGAGAACTTCCTGGGGGGCTACATAGGCATTTCTCCGTTTCAGAGCGGAGGAGGCGGGTGGGGGTGTACAGGGTTAGCTTGGATCCTATGTATGCTGGGGTGGTAGCGTAGATTCTTTTATGTGCTATCACCATTATGAATTTACGTGTTTACAGTAACGTTAGATATACAAAGAGTCAAGTTTAGCATACAATTTGATCATTTTAACTCTTTATTTGGCATCGTTGCTCAGAAGCAACACGTATTTTCTATGGCTCTTATGGGAGATCTGTATCTCCAAATGCCTGTTATTTGGCACTGTTCCTCTCCTGCACCCAAATTTTTTTTCCTACAACTTTTCACCATCTGCCAATTAAAGGGTTAAGTTAACATACGGTTCTTTTCATCTTCACCCGGCATAAGTAGATGTGCCTAATTGCAAGCATGTAGATGTAAATTTGCACTAGCATTCTATAACGCAGTGTCCTGCAAACATTTTGACGCCGTGGTATTTTAAACTCGGCGCCACAGCTGGAGAGCATCTGGAAGTGTGCCAATGTCAATGCAATGATGTCACACACATGCATGACATCATCACGTCGATGGCTGCACATGCGCGGAGGCCCTCCAGCTGTGTCCCTGAGACTATTTTTATGCCGGTAGGGATTACTGATGGAGGGAGGTATGGAAAGAGGAGGAGAGATGCTGGTGAGGAAGAGAGGTGCCAGTGCTGGCTCATAGCCTACAGGATGTGCCTCTCACTGTGAGAGGCATGTTCTGTAAGCAGTCAGCTGGTGCTAGCGCCTCTCCTCCTCACCGGCATCTCACAGCATACCTGGAATCTGCCACACTGCTATAATGGAATCTTAGCATTTAAATTCCATTCACACAGCATCTAGGCATCTAACTTTGGCACCTGCCCTCCTCTCCCAATGTATTAATGTATTAGGAAAAAACAGGGGAAACAAAACCACAAGCACAAATATACAGAAATATAAGGAATGGAATTGTTCAAGTAAGACTGGTGAATACGAATTTATACGAAAATGTCCTTTTATTCATCCAATGGTTCAAATGGCTTTATTCATCCAATAACACAATGACTCGGCATGTACATGTTTCGGCCTAACCGGCCTGTCTCAGGAGTCAAACTGCGTTTGGCTCCGTACACTGTTGCAAGAAGTTTTGATACTATAGACTATCATTTGGCAATTCCGTGAAGACTCACTAGGTTTTACACGCAGTTAGGCCAAAACATGCACAGTACAGGGTAAAGCTTTGGATTCTTGCCCAGAAATAGCTAAGAAGAAAAAATTAAAAAATTTAAATGGAATCAGGTTGGGCAGACTGGATGGGTCTTTATCTGCCGTCATCTACTATGTTACTATGTTACTATGTTGTGTTGTTGGATGAATAAAGCCATTTGAACCATTGGATGAATAAAAGAACATTTTGCATGTGGAAAGCCAACTTAAAACTTGACTCTATTTGCTGGAACTGCTTGAAAGAGGAGGGAACTCTTGATCATATGTTTTTTCATTGTACTTTAGTCCGCTCTTTTTGGACCCAAATTTGGAATACCATACAATCTATCACTAACTGCTCAGAAGAAATTTCTATGGACATTATAATCCTTCGATCTCAACATCCCTGCTTCGCGCAATCAAAATGTCCTCCTAAACTCATTGATACCATGATTGTGACTGCTCTCATGCACATTCTGAAAAATTGGAAATCATTTTCGTTATTAGATTATATGTTTTGGTGGAACTCACTATGTATGTATCATAGACTTGAATCATATGCATATGAGAGTAAAATCACACTCCGAATCTCCATGAATTTAAAAAGCAAGAAATCACCCTGGTCATTTTTAGATTCATATGTACGCTCTGCTTTGTAGACACTCCTGTCTTCCCTTCCTTTTCTCCACCTTTCCTTTTTCTTTCCTTTCTCTTTTTATTTTTACTCTGTCTTCTTTCATCTTTTTCTCATACAGTCTTCACAAACAACTCCATTACTCTGAGCTTTTCTTAATACTATGGTCCTTTATAATTAATTTTATATTTATAGATCATATATATATACAAAACGTTATCTTATTCTTATGTATTTGAATTGCTCCTTGTATTTTTCAAAATACTCAATAAAAATTTATTTAACTTAAAAAAATTAAAAAAAATAAATAAATTAAAAAAAAAAAGATGCTGACGTTCTATTCCTGTCTAATATATGTAAGGAATCATTATTATATGAGTATTATAATTGCAATGGGATGTGCATTAAGGGAGAAATTCTATAAATAGTGTCTAAAAAGAGAGGTACGACCTCTTCTCAATTACACTTAGATGCATATTACAGAATCATGCCTAACTTAGGCACCTATAATGTAGGCCACGGTCCTGCATTATAGGCACCTAAGTCCTTTATAAAATCAGGCCTAGCAGTGCCTAAGTCCTTCTCCACCCCTAAACATGCCTAGTTTGGAGTTAGGCGCCCTGTGATAGGTGTCTATCTTTTGTAGAATCATGCCTAAGAAGAAGAAAGACACCTATCACTCAATTAATTTTTATTTTTTTCAGTTATATGCTTGTTATACAGTCTAATCTTGTTATAATGGACTTCAAGGGACCTGGAAAAACCGTCTGTTATATCCAGAGTTGCATTTTTTAAAAACTTTATTTAGGTCAACTTGAAACAACGTTCAATCAATGAACAACAGTCACTGCACAGCCATATCATCAACATCAATAACAAAACTCAGCAAAACATTGGAATGGCACGAAACGATTGCAAAACCAGAACACTAAAAGATGTTCTAAAGCATTATGTCGTACTGTACTGGAAAGAAAAATACTCTGTCATTTTCTTCTGGGCTGCATTTTGATACTATATCACCAGCATGCCACGCGCTTTATAGGCGGAGCCTGCATGTCCGTTATAGCCGAACAAAACTACAGCTAAAAGCGGCTCTGGAGACCAAATTGGTTGTCCGTTATATGCGAGTCCGCTATATGTAATGATTTCTGTACATTTATAAAGGCACACGGCCGGGACCAGCGGACCTCATCCGCTATAGGCGAAGTTCCGTTATAAGCGAGTCCGCTATAACAAGATTATACTGTAGTTCATAATTGAAGCCAATTTACTAATTAAGTTCCTATCTTTAAGTACCTCTTATAGAATTGCCCCCCTATTTGGCTGATGTGTAGAGGGCATGGAAATAGCACTTTTAGACTTGGAAATTTGCTTCTTTTTGGTAATTGCTTTTGGTTGTCTTGAATTTGAGCCTTCCCTTGTCCCACCCAAAATGCACACTCACAACACTCCCCATTACTATTTGGACTTACAGCAGCATCAGATAGAAACATAGAAACATGACGGCAGATAAAGGCCAAATGGCCCATCTGGTCTGACCATCCACTGTAACCATTATCTCTTTCTCTGAGAGATCCTACCTGCCTATCCCAGGCCCTCTTGGGATTTGGATATTTCAAGCAAATGAACGTCTTTTTCAGCATTATGGGGTGTCTATACGCTTCCAAAATAAAGTGTTTATTTTGGAAGCATATAGACACCCCATAATGCTGAAACATGTTGTCAGATCTCTTGAAGATCTAGCCACTTGGATGTTAAGCCTCTCAAGAGAGTCCCAGATCTTCTCTAGGGTGATCAGCTCCGATTTTGCTAATACAGAGTCAGTAAAACTACTGACTCTCTCTTCTCCCTGCTCTCTTTCCATTCTCGCGAGTCCAAGCCCCTGATATGAGATCTCCTCAGTGCTCACTTCCTCCGCAGAAGCCTCCATTTGGACCGCGAGTTGAGCAGGGTGTGGGGGTGGAACAGGCTCCGGAAGAGAGAGTGAAACCTCCTGCCCGAAGTCACCAGCCACTCCTCCGGCCAGAGAGAGCCCGGGCCTACCTCGCGGAGCATCAGGGTTAAAGGGAACATAAGAACATAAGAACATAAGAAGTTGCCTCCACTGGGTCAGACCGAGGTCCATCTCGCCCAGCGGTCCGCTCCCGCGGCGGCCCATCAGGTCTGCGACCTGTGAAGTGGTTTCTGACCACTTTTATAACCTACCTCAAGTTCTATCTGTACCCCTCTATCCCTTTATCCTCCAGGAACCTATCCAAACCCTTCTTGAACCCCTGTACAGAGTTCTGGCCTATCACTTCCTCCGGAAGCGCGTTCCATGTGTCCACCACCCTCTGCGTAAAAAAGAATTTTCTAGCATTTGTTCTAAACCTGTCCCCTTTCAATTTCTCCGAGTGACCCCTAGTGCTTGTGGCTCCCCTCAGTTTGAAGAATCTGTCCTTATTTACTCTCTCTATGCCCTTAAGGATTTTGAAGGTTTCTATCATGTCCCCTCTAAGTCTCCTCTTCTCCAGGGAGAACAGCCCCAGCATTTTTAACCTGTCAGCGTATGAAAAATTTTTCATACCATTTATTAGTTTAGTCGCCCTCCTCTGCACTCCCTCGAGTACCGCCATGTCCTTCTTGAGGTACGGTGACCAGTATTGAACACAGTACTCCAGGTGCGGGCGCACCATTGCGCGATACAGCGGCATGATGACTTCCTTCGTCCTGGTTGTAATACCTTTTTTGATGATGCCCAGCATTCTGTTTGCTTTCTTTGAGGCTGTCGCACATTGCGCCGATGGTTTCAGTGATGTGTCGACCATCACCCCCAGGTCCCTTTCAAGGTTACTCACCCCTAGCAGTGTTCCCCCCATTTTGTAGCTGAACATCGGGTTCTTTTTCCCTACATGCATGACCTTGCATTTTTCTACGTTAAAACTCATTTGCCACTTTTTTGCCCAGTCTTCCAGTTTCGTTAGGTCCCTTTGCAGGTCTTCACAGTCTTCCGTGTTTCTAACCCTGCTGCAGAGTTTGGTGTCATCAGCAAATTTGATAACCTCACATTTTGTCCCTGCCTCCAGATCGTTAATAAATATATTGAACAGTAGAGGTCCCAGCACTGACCCCTGCGGAACTCCGCTCGTGACCCATTGCCAGTCTGAGTATTGGCCTTTTACTCCAACCCTCTGCTTCCTGCCCGCCAACCAGTGTTTGATCCATCGGTAGATATCCCCTTGCACCCCGTGGTACCACAGCTTTTTAAGTAGCCGTTCGTGAGGTACCTTGTCGAAGGCTTTTTGGAAGTCAAGGTAAATGCTGTCTATGGATTCCCCCTTATCCATCTGGCTGTTTATTCCCTCAAAGAAGTACAGCAAGTTCGTGAGGCATGACCTTCCCTTGCAGAAGCCATGTTGGCTCGCCTTCAGTTGTCCATTGTTTTCTATGTATTCGCATATTGTGTCCTTTACCATTGCTTCCATCATCTTCCCTGGAACCGAGGTCAAGCTCACAGGCCTGTAGTTTCCCGGGTTACCCCTTGATCCCTTCTTAAAGATAGGCGTGACATTCGCTATTTTCCAGTCCTCTGGGATCTCCCCTGTTTTTAGGGAGAGGTTACATATTTGGTGAAGTGTCTCTGCTATTTCATTTCTCAGTTCTTTTAGTACCCTTGGGTGGATGCCGTCCGGGCCCGGTGATTTGTCGCTCTTTAGTCTGTCTATCTGCCTGAGGACATCCTCTTTGCTCACCTCTAGTTTTACCAACCTTTCATCTTGTTCTCCGTTTATAATCTCCTCGGGTTCCGGAATATTGGTTGTGTCCTCTCTGGTGAAGACTGACGAGAAGAATTTGTTTAACCTGTCAGCTATCTCTTTTTCCTCCTTTATCGCTCCTTTCCTATCTCCGTCATCCAGTGGTCCCACTTCCTCTCTGGCTGGTTGTTTCCCTTTCACATACCTGAAGAAGGGTTTGAAGTTTCTTGCTTCTCCTGCCAGTCTTTCCTCATATTCTCTCTTTGCTTTCCTGACCTCTCGATGACATTCTTTCTGGTGTCTTTTGTGCTCTTCCTGGTTTTCCTTTGTTGGTTCCTTTTTCCATTTCTTGAAGGATGATTTCTTGTCGCTTATCGCCTTTTTAACTGCAGATGTTATCCATGCTGGGTTTTTAGTTCGATTTTTTTTGCACCCTTTCCTAAACCTTGGGACGTACAGGTCTTGTGCCTCGAGCACTGTGCATTTAAGCAGTGTCCAGGCTTCCTTTACGGTCTTCACCTTCCCTGAGCTGCTGCTGAGCTTTTTTCCTACCATTTTCCTCATGTCCTTGTAGTTTCCTTTTCTGAAGTTGAGTGCTGTCGTTGTGGTTCTTTTCACCTTGGTTGTTCCCATGTTTAATTTGTATTGGATCATGTTGTGATCGCTGTTCCCTAACGGTGCTAGTACCTCCACTTCCTTTGCGGGTCCCTCTAGCCCGTTGAGGATTAGGTCTAGAGTGGCATCCCCTCTCGTTGGTTCTGTGACCAGCTGCTCCATGAAACAGTCCCTTATTGCCTCTAGGAATTTAGTTTCTCGCGTGCACTTTGAGTGCCCAATGTCCCAGTCTATTCCCGGATAGTTGAAGTCCCCCATAACCACCACCTTTTCTGTTTTGCACACCTGTCTCAGTTCGGCCTCCAGGTCTAGGTCGTTTGTTTCTGGCTGTCCTGGTGGGCGATAGTACAGTCCCAATTTGATGTCAGCTCCTTCCCCTCCTGTCAGCTTAACCCATAGTGACTCCAGACTGTCTGCCCTTATTGTTGTTTCGATTCTGGATGAGGCAATGGAGTCCTTTATATACAGTGCTATTCCTCCCCCCTTCTTGTGTGCCCTGTCCTTCCTGTAGAGTTTGTACCCTGGCAGGGCCACATCCCATTTGTTGTCCTCTGACCACCATGTTTCTGTGATTCCTATTATGTCTATGTCCTTTTTTCTGGCTATAACTTCTAGCTCCCCCATTTTAGTTCTTAGGCTTCTAGCATTTGTATATAGGCAATTTAAGTCCCAGTTTGTTACCTTTTCTTTCGGATCTACTCTTGATTTGTTGCTCCTGCTGGTCTCCTCGCGTGTTGCCTCCTGCGGTGTGTCTATTCCGTCCTCTGCCCGCTTCTTTGTTCTTTGATAGCCCTCTGGTTCCGGCTGTTTCCTCCTTGTTTTGCTCTTTAGCTCTAAATGCCCCTCGGTTCCCTGTGCTGCTTCTTTGGGTTTATGTCCATAAAGTGTCCATTTTGTCTCTAGTCCTCTATTGCCAGTTCCTGTCTCAGTATCTTTGCTCGATACTGTGGTCCGATGTGTCGAAGTCAGATCGACTATCGGCTTTCCCCTTGTTATCAGTTTAAAGTCATGTCTATGCAGGTCTGGATGTTACGTGCCAGCATCCTTGTCCCAGCCGTGCTCAAATGCAGACCATCTCTCCTGTAGAGCTTGTTTTTCCCCAGGAAGGTTGACCAGTTCCGTACAAAGAGGAAGCCCTCCTCGTCACACCATCGCCTCAGCCATCCATTTGTTGCTTGCAGCTCGGTCTGCCTCCTCGCATCTGCCCTTGGTACTGGCAGGATCTCAGAAAAGGCTATCTTCCCTGTCCTCAGCTTCAGCTTCCTCCCCAGGATCTTAAACTGTTCGGTCAGTGTAGTCATGTTGAAATTCCTTCTGCTGACGTCATTTGTTCCGACATGGATTATCACTGCTGTGTCCTCTGTCTCAGCTCCCTCCATGATTCTCTCGATTTTGTCGGAGATGTCCTTTGTCCTCGCCCCTGGGAGACATGTCACTAGGCGATCCGCTCTGCCTCCTGCTATGTGACTGTCCACCTCTCTCAGGATTGAGTCTCCCACCACGATAGCAGATTTTCCTCTCCTCAGCTTCCTCCTGGGTCTCAGGTCTGTGTCGGTGATGATTGGGTCCTCCAATCCTTCCTTCTCCTGGTTGGTTCCTCCGCAAGGTTCCTCTCCCTCGGCTCCTGGTGGGTCCTGATGGGTCCTGATGGCTCCTGGCGGGTCCTGTCCTCCATCCGTTTGTTCCCTTCTGAAGAGCGGGTGATCCTGTGTCTCTACCATCCTGCAGGCCTCCTCGATGAATCTTTCGAGCTCTTTGACCTGTTCATTGAAGTGGTTTTCTCTGGTGGTGTCCTCAGTTGGTTCAAATTCCCCTGGTTCCTCTATGGAGCGGAGTCCCTCTAGCTCCTGTACTTTGATCTGCAGTCTCCCGACCTCCTTCTTGAGACTAGCCAGTTCCTGACATCGACCGCATATGTAGGCCTGCCTCCCGGAAGGGAGGTAGACATACATGTGACAATCGATGCAGTATACTGGAAAGCTTCGCTGGCCTTCTGCTGCCTCCATTATTCCTTCCTTGTGACTAAAGTTGGTGCGCTGGAAAGTGCCCGACGTGTATCTGAAGTCCCTTGGTGTGTAGGAGTGGTACACGGTGTGCAGCTAGCTGAAAAAATAGATAGAGAAGAGAAGAATGAGAACAGAAAAAATAATATTTTTTTTTTTTTTTTAGGTTAGAGTTAGAGTTTGAGTTAGAGTTTGCTGCTGGGCTGCCTGTGCTTCTGGCTCCTTCTCTAGGCTCCTTCGCGAAGGCGCTCTCGCTAAGGCGAGCGCCTTGGCCGCTCGCCTTCGCCGCGTGCCGAACGGCCGCGAGCCGTTGGCTCCCTTGCTTTTAAGGGGGAGCCCGGGCTCCGAGACTACCTCCGACGCTGTGGGGGTGGGCGGAGCTTGCTCTCGCCGCTACCCAATCAGCCTTCTGCCCTTCCTTGCCGGCTTCCGCCCCTCTCTATCTCTCCTCCGCTTTGCCCGGCTGCCTGCCTGTATCCCCTCAGCTTCCCGGTCCGCGCTGCAGGACACAAACAGAAGCAAAGTAAAAATAAACAAGGTAAAAGTAAAAAATGTACTCTCGAGCCGCCGCCGAGTTCTGCCTCGTGCTCGGGCTCCCTTGCTTTTAAGGGGGAGCCCGGGCTCCGAGACTACCTCCGACGCTGTGGGGGTGGGCGGAGCTTGCTCTCGCCGCTACCCAATCAGCCTTCTGCCCTTCCTTGCCGGCTTCCGCCCCTCTCTATCTCTCCTCCGCTTTGCCCGGCTGCCTGCCTGTATCCCCTCAGCTTCCCGGTCCGCGCTGCAGGACACAAACAGAAGCAAAGTAAAAATAAACAAGGTAAAAGTAAAAAATGTACTCTCGAGCCGCCGCCGCCGAGTTCTGCCTCGTGCTCGGGCTCCCTTGCTTTTAAGGGGGAGCCCGGGCTCCGAGACTACCTCCGACGCTGTGGGGGTGGGCGGAGCTTGCTCTCGCCGCTACCCAATCAGCCTTCTGCCCTTCCTTGCCGGCTTCCGCCCCTCTCTATCTCTCCTCCGCTTTGCCCGGCTGCCCGGAGCAGCGGCGAAATCCAGGATCGATCTCTGAACAGGGATAGACATCAGGGCCACAATGGGCTCAGTACGGACGCTACCCTTCCATTTAGGATGAGGCATTATGAGGTAATAAGGGGTCTAGTGTGGTGTTTTTGAGGAGGGATGTGACAACGGCATGTTTGAAGGCATCAGGGACAGTTGTAGTGGAGGACGATAGGTTGAGGATGTGACATATGGGAGAGATCATTTACAATACTAAGATATGCACAAAAATTGAATTTGTCAAATAGCTTGATAGTTCCTTAATCAACACTGTTTAAAGTCCTTAATTTGTACAGTTCACTACTTATCAAATCAATCTACATCCAAGTTCCTCAGTATGCCACACTCAAACTGTTGATTCGTTGTAAACTTAGTGTGGTAGCCATCCTCATCGGAACTTATGATTAGTGACAATTCCCATTGTATAATTTATTTTAGCTATATTCATAAGAATTGATAAATACTTTTTTTTTTATAATATAAAAATTTTTTCTTCAGTGTACTAATTCATTATAAAGTGCCAGTGCTTTCTCAAAAATTCATAAATAAGTTGAAAAATTTTAAATGCTACTTAGCTTGGCTTAGAACATGACTATATCATTCCCCTCTGACGCGTTTCGTTCTTCCTCAGGGTCGGGGATGATATATACTGCAAAAAAATTCTCAATTAAACCATCTCAATACTCTAAGCTATACATATCCAACAATTCATGAATTGGCTTACCAAAAATGCTCAAATATTTAGCAACGAGCTAATTTCATACTGATCATGCCGAGACAGCCAAAAACATGGCCGCGGTGTCTTAGACAGTGCTGAAAAAAGAAACACCCCATGATGCAAGGAGGCACAACTACCAATCAAAGGCTGGGACTGAACTTTACAAACTAAGTCCCACCCATACCAGGTTACACAGCTAGAGTCATCCAATCACTGGTTTCATTAAGACCCTGAGGGATCATTGTATTAAGCTCAAACATCCAGCGAAGTTCTTTGAAATTCAAGGTATGTTCTATATTACCACCTTCCCACCCAACTTGTACAACGTCAATGATTCTCCATCTGAGGTCCATTAATTTATGCTTAAAGAGAGTCCAATGACGGACCAATGGGGCCGTTTCAGACCCAGTGTTGACCCGAGATTTATGCTAATTCAACCTGACATTCATTGATCTGGTGGTTCGACCAATATATAATTTAGGACATGGGCACTGAATCATGTATATAACGTGAGTAGACTTACAATCGGTTCTTGTCTTGGCATAATAGGTCTTTCCTGACTGAGGGTGAATCCAATTATCCTCAGTGCATACTCGTACCATTGGCAACGGCCACAAATAAAGTGGCCTTTTTCATGAAATTCTGCCTGATTTATTTGTAGCTTAATGAGCTCACCTAGATTCTTAGCTCGCTTATATGCAAAGATCGGCACAACAAACGTAGGGCCCAATATCAACCTGGCAACATGCCAATGTTTTAAAATAATATTTTTTATTTTCAAAGCCAGATGGGAGAAATGTTGGACATATACCAGGGTGTTTTCATCTGTTGATCTTTGATTATATTCAAGGAGCAATCTTCTCCGAGCATATTTTGCTCTTAGGTACGCTCGATGTATTACTTGTTTAGGATATCCTCTCTGATGGAAACGCTGCTTCATAATCCGGGCTTGCTTCTTATATTCTTCACTAGAATAACAGATCCTGCGCAACCGCAAGAATTGACTATTAGGAAAACTATCCTTGAGTTTACCAGGATGGAAACTGTGGTATCTTAATATACTATTTCTGTCAGTGGGTTTACGGAAAATAGTTGTTAGCAATTTTCCTTGGGTTTCCTTGGGTTCCTTGGGATGATTCACTGTAGAAGAGAATTGAATGTTACTATCTATCTGATTAAGCCACTCAATAAACACATTCAGTCTGTCAATGCTGGTAGTCCAAATCCAAAAAATATCATCAAGATAGCGCTTCCAGAGAACAATATGTTGAAACCACTGTGAATGATATAAATGGGTTTCGTCCAGCCTCGCCATATATAATGTTGCTAAAGCGGGTGATAAAAAAGCACCCATGGCTATAGCATGTATTTGCTGGTAGAAAACCTCATTGCACCAAAAATAGCTCATGGTAAGTACAAAAGTGGCCAGTTCTGTCAAAAAAGACGCTGGAATCCTTTTACAATAGGTCTGTTGATCAAATATAGTTTATAGTAAATCCAGAGCTCCTTCAGTTGGAATCATTGTGTAAAGTGCCTTCACATCTAAAGTTACCAACAACCAGTCAGTCTGAACATTATGTATCTCTTCTAGTAATTTGATCATGTGATTGCTATCTTTAACATGGGACTTAACATTCAATACTTCCTGTTGTAGAAATAAATAAAAAAATTTGGACAGAAGTTCCAGCACAGAGTTTTTCATTGATACGATGGGCCGTCCAGGGGGTGCAAATAAATCTTTATGGATTTTAGGCAAAAAGTAAATTCTTGGGGTCCTATGAGACGAGAGGCGCAAAAAAGCTGCTTCCTTTGTAGTGATTATTTTGGCCTTAAAGGCTTGTAAGACAATATGTGAAATTTCAGCTTTGAGTGCCATAACTGGATCCTCATCCAAGCGTCTGTAAAATTGAGGATCATTGACTTGTCTCTCTGCCTCATTTAGATAAGCCTGACACGATTGTACTACAATCGCGCCCCCTTTGTCAGCTCTAGAGATAACCAGAGCTTTATTTCTTCTTAATTCTTTTAAAGATGCTCTTAATTCATTAGATATATTGTCTACTGGATTTTGTCTAGTGCTTTCTAGCTCTTCCACATCATGGAGCACTAGATCCAAAACCGTACTCAAATTCAGATGATTGGGTAACGGGGGCACCAGCCTGTTTTTCTAGATATTAAAATCCAAAATCCAAAAAATACACTTTCGTATATAATAAACGCAGGAATCTATATATGGCCAGATGGGTTTCATATATGGCCAGATGGGTTTTATATTATAAAAAAAAGTATTTATCAATTCTTATGAATATAGCTAAAATAAATTATACAATGGGAATTGTCACTAATCATAAGTTCCGATGAGAATGGCTACCACACTAAATTTACAACGAATCAACAGTTTGAGTGTGGCATACCGAGGAACTTGGATGCAGGATTGATTTGATAAGTAGTGAACTGTACAAATTAAGGACTTTAAACAGTGTTGATTAAGGAACTATCAAGCTATATGGGAGAGATGACAGCGGGAGAGATAGTGCTTAGGTGAGTGGGAATCAGATCAGAGGAGCGGGTAGTGAGCTTGGAAGATGAGAAAATATGTGCATTTTCCTCTTCAGTGATCTTGGAGAAGGAGAAGAGGGTGGCAGGTGTTGAGGGGAGGTTAGCAGAAGGGACAGATGGAGGGAGGAGAGGGGAGGGGGAGACAGCCTGTTTGAGAGTTCAAGGTGAATATTCTGGATCTTAATGTAGAAGAACTCTGCCATAGTCTGTAGAGAAAATGAAGGGGGGATAGCAGGTGAAGGTGCTTTGAGTAGGAGTTTGCGTTTAGTGTGGTAAAGAGATAGTGAGGGTTGGAGCTAAGAGAAGTTATTAAGTGGGTATAGTATCCTTGTTTGGTCAGCGAGAGGGCAGATTGGAATGATATCAGCATGAATTTGAAGTGTATGAAGTCAGCTTGTGCATGGGATTTAATTTCTGAGACGTTATACCTAGTTTCACTGAAAATTGCCTACCAGTCCCTTTTGGTAAAAATTACCCATAAACTTTTTTACCTAGATAAGCTATGTAAAAATGTTCCCATGATTATATTTTGACTTTATAAATAGTGGCATTTCTCAACTCTGTTCATATAGATGAATTAGGAACAATTAGGGGGCACTTAATTTTGTTCAATATCTCTGTGAAAAAGAGTGTTTTATGTATTCAGAAGCAACCCATAGGGACAAGATAAGTGGATTGCCAGGAAGGCACTAACAGCAGGGCTTCTCAGATGTGCTTTGGTAACCCACAGTCAGTTAGTTTTTCAAGATAACAATCCATTAAGCAAATTTGCATATACTGGGATTCCACTATATAAAACAAGAATGCCATGAATACTCGAGATAGATATCCTAAAAATGTGACTGATTGTGGAGTACACAGGTCAGATTAGGTAGCTCAGTTGTTATCAAGATCTCTGGAGGCAATGATGCCCTGAGAAAGAAAGAAAACATGAAAGGAGTTAGCTAGGGGATTGTAAAGAAAGAAAAACAGGAAAAAGAGGGTGGCTGAGAAATGTAGTTTAGAAAACCTTGGTTGAGAACCAATTAGAAAGAACATAATGAACCAAGAAGGTGATAATAATTGAAGAATGCAGCTGAGTCTAATTAGAGAGCTACTGCAAGGGGATGACATGATTATTATAGGTAGAGGGAACTGCCAGGAAGGAGACAGGAGAGAAACCAGGGGAAAGCTTACAAAGATTCAGATGTAAAGATGCTTGGAACTTTCAAGTAGAGATTAAGAATTTGCAAAGGTATTTGGGAAGAGATTCTATATGGTTGTGCAGGGTTAAATCAGCCTAGAACTGTTATTATAATAAAACTGGGTTGTCTTGTTGCATTTTGAAAGATGTATTATCATTTAAATGTTGGCCTCACAACATAAAAATACTTGGGAGTTTATAAAACCAATAAAAGAAATTTGAACCACTTTACAGACAAAAAAAATATATATATGAAGGTAATTTTGATATGAAGTTTCTGAAGTCTTTTTTCTCCCTGACTAACATGATGTAAAGATCAAAATTCCTTATTGGAATTTATACTTTTACTAATAGTGTGTGACTGAGATTGTCTGCATCATCTGTGGGGTACATTTTCTTTGTAAAATGTGCTTGCTTGTTTTTTAACAGTTGTTTGTTCTCAATAAACTCTAATTTATCTCAGGTTGATGTGTACGGTTCCTTACTCACTTTCTTTTTGTTATTGGGCATATTTTGCCCCCATTATGAACCCTCATTCTTCATCCCTTATCCAGTGTCACGCTCCCTATCCCTATCCCCTATGTCTAGCAAAAGGTATATACTAGTCTCCTTATGCCTGTATGTGTACTGCATCTACCCTCCATCTCTTTTCCCCCCTAATTCCAGCATTACCCTTACATCTGCCCATGTCCATCCCGGCGTCAGGTCAAAAGCGCGCCGGGACAAAGGCGCGTGCAGACAATGGAGCGCAGCGCAGAGGCGCGCGCTGCTCAAAATTACAGTTTTTAGGGCTCCGACGGGGTGGCGTGGGGGGGGAACCCCCCCACTTTACTTAATAGACATCGCGCCGCGTTGTGGGGGTGTTGTGAGGGGTTTGGGGGTTGTAACCCCCCACATTTTAATGAAAACTTCACTTTTTCCCTGTTTTTAGGGAAAAAGTTAAGTTTACAGTAAAATGTGGAGGGTTACAAACCCCAAACCCCCATAACACCGGCGCGATGTCTATTAAGTAAAGTGGGGGGGGGTTCCCCAACAAAACCTCCCGTCGGAGCCCCTAAAAACTGTAATTTTCTTTGGCGCACGTCTCCGTCTTGCGCTCAGTTGTCGGCGTGCGCCTTTGTCTTTCGCGCCGTTGTCTATGAACCGTCCATCCCTTATGTACAGCATCACTTCTCCATTATCCCTATGACCCCTCTCCCCATATCCAGCATCTGTCTCCCTCTACCTCCATCCCCATGTTTAGGGTTTCTTTCATAGAATTAACCATAAGTAGTAGTGAATTTAACTACCATTTACATATACCCTTATGTGTTGAAACTTTTTTACAACAATTTTCTAGGATCCTCAGCGGCACTACTTAGAGCTCAAATAGATCTCATTGCTCTAAGCTTTATGTGTCAGTTCGTCATCGGGTCCTTTATATTCTTGACTTATATTTAAACCTTTTAATTTCTTTTTGCTTTTGTAAATTAACTCATACTTCAATATTCATTTATAAGCGTTATACTTAGCTTAATCACGTGGTCTCTGGCTAGGGATTGTATTAACCAACATGTTTCGCTGTTGTAGCTTTATCAAGGCTTAACCCCTATAAACAACAAAAGCTAAAGTTAATACCCAAGCATTTTGCAACAATAATAACTCAGTAACCAACTCCACTAAGTTCTCACCTAACTGTTCTATCGCCAGATGCTGTGACCACTATGTCCTCAGATATGGCGGCGGAGTTTTGTTCAAAAATAAATAGAGCAGAACCCGAATCAGCTGAGCTCACGTCGTTACGTTGCACCAGCATCAAGGGACTGCCCGCAAAATTTAAAGTGATAGTTTTTGCTATTTCTACCGACTCTTAAAAAACCTCCCACCCAGACATCATGTTAGATCAAGGATCCCCACTCAAGTTCTGCATTCAGCCCATAAAGAGTTACTGTGTTTAAACCATAAATCCAGCGGCATTCTTTATAATTTAACAACTCTTCACTACTAAGTTAAGTTGTTAAATTATAAAGAACAACGCTGGATTTATGGTTTAAACACAGTAACTCTTTATGGGCTGAATGCAGAACTTGAGTGGGGATCCTTGATCTAACATGATGTCTGGGTGGGAGGTTTTTTAAGAGTCGGTAGAAATAGCAAAAACTATCACTTTAAATTTTGCGGGCAGTCCCTTGACGCTGGTGCAACGTAACGACGTGAGCTCAGCTGATTTGGGTTCTGCTCTATTTATTTTCGAACAAAACGCCGCCGCCATATCTGAGGACATAGTGGTCACAGCATCTGGCGGTAGAACAGTTAGGTGAGAATGCATACTTTGTAACTTAGTGGAGTTGGTTACCGAGTTATTATTGTTGCAAAATGCTTGGGTATTAACTTTAGCTTTTGTTGTTTAGTGAAGTAATATAGCTGATTGTGCAACTTTTATAATTCATATATAGCATTTCTTTCATGCCACTCTATGGCCCCTGCATCTGGCATCTTTTCTCCATCTTCCTACTCCATGTTCAATATACTCTCTCCATTTCCCTAATTGTTTCCCAACTCCTATCTTTTTCCCTCCCCAAGTTCCCTGCCACAATGTCCTATTTCCATTCCTTTTCCAGCCTTCAGTTCCTATCCACACATTTCCCCCTCAAAGCCCATCTATTCCTGTTCTTGCCATTTCCAACCATAGACCATCATATGCAAGTGGCAAGAAGACAAAATAAGTGTAGGGCCTTAATGATCTTGTTGCAACTTGAAGCAGTGGTAGAGCCATGAAGGAGGGTTGGGAGCCTTCCCCCGCCCCCAATTTAGGCTTGGGCCTCTCCAAATTTGCAGCACTGTCTGATGCTTCGGCGATCACCTAGAAAAACTGGTCTGTTTATGGAGGTTTGGGATCCTTATATTCAAAATCTTTCACCAAGAGCAAGAAGTTTAATTCTCAATGATTTACGATGAAGCTAAGGTTATCTAATTACATACCAGATATTTATATTATTTATTTATTTTTGTCAACTTTCATCCGGGAAGGGGGATTTCATTTGGAGGGAAGGGGAAGGAATCAACGGGGGTGTAGAAAGGAATGGATTAGTTCATATTGAAATTTAATTTGGAGGAATGATATAAATATGTTTGGAAATATTATTATTATGAATCTTATTGTAATGAATATATCTTTGTATTATCTTATTGTATTTTTTACTGGATTCCTTTTTTACTGGATTTAAAATTGTTATAAATTAAAAAAAAAATAAAAATAAACCTATGAAAGGAAATCTTTAAATATAGAATAGTACCATTTCATGCTGCAGTGAAGATCAAGACAGAGTTCAAACAGCATCCTGTAGTAAACACTTTAAACTAGCTTTCAACTAGTGCTTCAGGACTCCTTAATCATGGGTTAAAAGCAATGTATTCAGGCAAGATTCAGTCAGGCCAATATTCAACCACCATGATCAACATTTCTTTCTTCTTTTTTTTTTTTTATCCTGGCTGCAGCAGTCAATATACAGATATTCTAACTGCTATCCAGGTAGTGGCTGGCACTGAATATCCAAATAAGGTAATCAAGATTATAGAACAGTCTTAAGTCATCTGAATAGCAGTCCGAATTCTGCTGTTATCCAGAGAATTTCTGGGACCATCACAGTGGTTATTTTAGCAGGGTTTAAAAAACGTTTGGATAATTACCTGAAAGAAAAGTCCATAAACCATTATTAAGATGTTCTTGGGGAAGCTCCACTGCTTATTTCTAGAATAATCAGCATAAAATTTGTTGCACTTTATAGGGATCTTACCAGGTACTCGTGACCTGGATTGGCCACTGTCAGATAAAGGATATTGGGCTTGATAGACTTTTGTTCTGTCTTAGTAGGGCTACTCTTATGTCCTGGCTTCACCCATAATTTGCCCTGGTACTATCTACATAGTACAAAATTAGTCTCTAAAGATATTCAGAGATATTTTCTGGATAATGCCTCTGCCGCCAAGTCCAAATAACGAATGCTGTTATTCAGATAAGTGCTTTTCACTATTAACCCGTGTGTCTTTTTCTTCCTTCTTTACATTCTTCTAAAGTAATTTTATTAAGAGAAACAGAATATTATTTACCTTAGCATCATGCTGTATTTTTTTTTCTTTCCCTGAAGTCTGTCACAGACAAGGATTGCTGTACTTTATCCATGCTCTTTACCTGCTTTTCAACCGCTGTGCCTATGTCATTATGCAGAGGATTAATTCCATGAATGTCACCGAACACCTGAAAGCACAGCATATTGACTAAGTGGCATTATATTTACAAAGACTGTGGTGGTCCCCAGTTTAAATATTTATTCTAGCTTTCTTCACTTGTATGGTAAGTATCACATAGCCAACTGCCATTACAAAACTGTGTACTGTCATTTTAGTTTAAAATTAGAGCTAATAGTTTAATTTTCCCTGTCTAATAGTGCATAGCTTGTTTCATGAGATTCATACCACAGGCAGATCACATAAGAAACACTTTTAAAACTAGAGTATAACGATTTTAAATGCATTTGAAACAGCAGGAGTGAGATATGATACTCTAAAGGTTAACAATATTGATTAGGGGCAATGTAAGAGGAAAGGTTAAGCTGTTAACTCTTGATTGCATCTGTTTACTTATTCTTTAATCCAGTCCTGGCTTTATAGTTGTTAGGTTGTACTCCAGTGGTCTCCAGCCTTTTTCACATAAAGGAACGCAATGTGATTACTAGAAAACTCTGAAGGGCACCAAAAGATTTCAAGTTTGCACATACTACTAATTTTGTAAACTACGTTGACCTGCTTGTTCAGACTGGGTATTAAACATCACACATTAATACTAATATTGATTCTACAACACTTCAAGGATATATTTTTTTAAAACTCACTTTATTTTGGACTAGCAGGTTACCTGGCATTGCCCGGATATTTATTTATCCCAAAATGTCCCCCCCCCCATGTCCCATGTCTCACATGCTCCACCCCACATGGCCTACAGGAATGGCCTTCTCTATGGGGCTGAACTTGGACTTAAACGGCATCGAGAGTATCAGTATTCATTTCAGTGAGCCTGAAAACTATGGGTTAGACACTAATATCCGTCGTTTTTGATAATTTTTACATCACCCCCTTCCCACTCCCACAGTATTTTTCCCCAGATAGTAAGTCATATGTGTACCAAGTTTGGTTGAAATCTGTTCATGCATTTATAGATTAGACATTAATATCTGTTGTTTTCAATGTTACCCCCTCCCCCCTAGTATTTGTCCCCAGATAGTAAGTCATATGTGTACCAAGTTTGGTTGAAATCTCTCCATGCGTTTCAGATTTATGCTGAGTATTCATCTCAGCGAGCCCGGAAACACTGTGACGTTTTTGATAATTTTTACATGTCACCCCTTTCCCACCCCAACAGTATTTTTCCCTTGATAGTAAGTTATATGTGTCCAAGTTTGGTTGAAATCTTTCCATGTGTTTATGCATTAGACACTAATATCTGTTGTTTTCAATGTCTACCAATGGCCACACTGTTTGATATTTTCAATACAAACAGTGTGGCCATTGGGTCTTAATCAGAGAGTGGAGTGGCAAGCATTTTTTTAAGGTGGAAATCATTTACATTGTTGCTTTTTCTTTTTTGTTCTTTTTTGATGTTTTGATTTTCTCCAATCAGTGTTGTGTTTGATAAGAGCTGAGCTGAGTGCTGATTGGTTGATTCGGACCGGAAGTGAGGTCTGTGTTGGAGGGAGGGTTTTAAGTGCTCTTGTCTGTTTCCTTTGTTCTGGGGCTGGTCTCACCATGGCTGCACTTTTCAAGGCTGTATTGTTTGTTCCCCTGATGAGCCAAACATTGGTGAAACAAGGTCGCTTGTTGGGAAGATTGGAGAAGACGTGACAGCGTTGGAGCTCAAGTCATTTTTTGTCAGCTAAGTCCGTGAACGTGCCTCCTGGTGACTTTGCCCTTTTCTAAACCTGAGCTGTTCTGTGAGGTAGATTTATGCCAGTTAAAGTATCAAAAGAAGTTTTGATTTGTACCTTTTGGTTCTATACTACTACATTAGTCTGATGCTTTTTCTTCCTCTTTTTGGGTGCATGCTGGGTTTGAAGAGGGGGGGTACCTCGGTGCCAAGATCACACAACAGATAATATTTAATGCAAAGAAGTACAAAATGATGCACTGGGGGTTTAGAAATCCAAAGAACAGCATATACTAGGGGATGAGAGACTGACACGCATGGTCAAAAAAGAGACCTAGGGCTGTTAGTGTCTGAGAATATCAAGGCAGCAGCTGATGCCCTATGAACGTGACAGTATAACAAGGCCAATGCTCATGTTGCCTGAAGAATGCCAGGCTACATATAGCGAGGCATAACCAGTAGAATAAAGGAGGTGTTGATTAGGGTTACTAGATGTCTGGATTTTCCCAGACGTCTTTTCAAAATCTGGCACTTTGTCCGGGTTTTGAAAAGCTTCATCAAAATCGCATAAAGCAGGAGGGCATCTGTGCATACGCGGATGTCCTCCTGCCTGACGAGAGCAGGCAGTGGGAGGTGAGGCTAGGGTGGAATTGGGGACAGGACTGGGACATAATGGGGCAGGGATGGGTGGAACTAGGTGGGCCTGGGGGCGGGTCTAGGGGTCTGGATTTTACAAGTCATTCGTACAAGTCATTTTTGAGGCCCCACTTGGAGTACTTTGTCCAATTTTGGAGATTGCATCTCTACAAGGATGTAAAAAGATTTGTGGTGGTTCAGAGGAAGGTGACAAAAATGTATAAAGATGTATAAAAAGAGAGTGGAGGATTTGAATATGTATATATTAGAGAAAAGGAGAGAAAGGGGCAAAGTGATACAGACATTTAAGTACTTGAAAGGTATTAAGATTCTAACAAACATCTTCCAGAGACAGAGGGGCATGAGGAATTGAATGGAGGTTGCAAGGAAGTAGACTTAGGAGTAATGTCAGGAAACACTTTTTCATAGAGAGAGTAGTGGACACCTGGACCACCCTTCCAGAGAGGTGTAGAGCCAAAAATGGTGGTGAATTCAAAAATACATGGGATGCCTAAATAGAAAGAGGATGGAAATAAAACAGGGCTATTGAGATATTATCATGTGGATGAGTAGTGAAGCCAGTGCTGAACAGAATTTCTATGATCTGTGTCTCACAAATGGCAAAGGACAGAAGCTACCTTGTTGGGCAGAGTGGATGGACATTATGGTTCTTTATCTGCTGTCATTTACTGTGTTAGTGTGTATGTGAGTGTGTTAGCGTGTGTCAGTGTGTGTGTGTGTAAACTCTACACCCAGCAAATACCTTCAGCCCAAACAGGTCTATAGGATTGTGTTGAAAAAAAAAATTCCTCTTAAAGCTTGTTTCTTCATAACTGTCAAAACTTGAGCAATTTCAATAAAATGTGGGATATATAATGTAATTTGTAATGTAATGTAATTTATTTCTTATATACCGCTAAATCCGTTAAGTTCGAAGCGGTTTACAGAGAAATACACTTTAAAGGATACAATAAAAATAAGATAAATAAAGAATAGGTACTTGGAATTCCCTTACTGTCCCGAAGGCTCACAATCTAACTAAAGTACCTAGAAGACAGTTACTGAGCAGTAGGAGTAAAAATAAAGACAGAGATAATAAACAAGATATGAAACATCCTAACAAGAGTACACTGATCTCTCTAAGGTCATAATTCTATTTAAAGCAAAGTGTACAACTCAGTAATAATTAAATGAGTAAACTAAATAAAAATTTTATTTTTTGAATTAAAACTAAATATGGAAAATTAAAAAAAAATATATATGGACATAATAAATGTGTAAAGAATGAATAACAAGGGAATATGAGTTGAAGACAAAACCGTTGAGCAATGGAATTCTGAAGAAAATTTAAAATAAAGATATAAAACAAATAAATAAAAAACAGTAAAATAAAGATATGGTAAACATGATGATATAAGTCAAGAGGGATTCAGAATCACTTCAGTCAGACCAACAAAATCACTGTCCCAAGCACTTCAGCCGTTATATCCGATCAGCCGCTGTTTTCATCCAAAGTACACCAACCACAGGATACCTCCTCCGATGAAAAAGAAAACATCTTTCGGTTTCCAGGTCAACGACAAGTGCGCTGGACAGTTCAGCTTTCACACAGATCTCGCCGACCACAATTCTCCGTTCCTAGGTCCGGCAGCGCTCCTCTCTGCCAGCCCTTGCAACTGCCGATACCGCCTCTCACCACACCACTCCTATGGTTGGCGAGGAATCGGACGTGGTGAAATTTCAGATAAACATGATGGCTCAGCGGACCTCCCATCCTGACGGTGTCACTCTGTCAGTAAAAAAACGTGAAGCTGCATCCTCGCCAACTTCAGTGTTTATGCAGATCACTTCAGATATGGCGCCTCCAGATCTTAAATCTCAGTCACTCCCGCTAACCTTAGCGCTGCTCCCCTCGTGTCTCTCCAACATCAGTATAACTTGCAATGGCTCAGTCGCCAGGTTCAACTTAAACCTGCCTGAAGTGCAAGGAATAACAGGGAGGATGTAGGCATTTCAAATTGTTAGACCAGAAACCAATGGTCAAATCAGTAGCTATCAGACTAGAATTCACGAGTGGAGGCTCAAGCAATATAAATCAATATAAATCAAAAATAAGATTAAATAAAGATTAATAAAGATAATTAAACAAAGTGAGCTACTAAATAAAACAAACAAAGCAACAGAGAAAACAAAAAAAATAAAAAGGGAGAAGGAGACCGTGCAATTGATGACTTAACTGGCCGCCATCTTGTTAGAAGCAGTCTATACTGTAATCCTGAATATATTTGCAATAAGCTTATACTCAAGATGGCCACCTCACCTAAATAATGTCATCACCACCTAGTCATTATCACCATGATATGTGCAGATGCCATTTTGCTTTAAACATAAATAGGTACCATGGTTTTCAATCAGGAGGTTTTCAAGTTTATTATTATTAGGATTTTATATACCGCCTATCAAGCTTATCTAAGCGGTTTTACAATCAGGTACTCAAGCATTTTCCCGGTGGTTCTGATCCTTATTAAAACTTTTTATCTGGAGAAAGATTATGGGTCTCATAGACAGGTGCAAGAGTTTCCAGAAAAGAAGTTAAAGGGGATAAGCATACAATATGTTAAGAAGAAATTGCAAGAAACAGACTCAACTGATTTCCAGTCAGGAAGCAGCAGGGACTGGTCGGTTTGTACTCAAGAAAACATTGCAACAGTGGAAGAACTAGGTAATGAAGTGACGTTGTTTAGGTGAAGTGCCTGGTGTGAGTGTATGCTTACTGCAGATTTATTTGGGATGATAAATCTCAAATTTTATTGAAACTGGTCAAGTTTTCACAGAGTTATGCAGAAAACAAGCTTTGTATATATATATATTTGAACCAGTGTAGATTACAAATCCTGCATGACCTCACTACAGATAGAGGGAAAAGATGAATGATCTGTATTGCTTCTCACAAGTGTAGGGTTACCAGGTCCAGATTTCTCCGGACATGTCCTCCTTTTAGAAGATATATCCAGGCATCCGGACAGCTTTTAAAAACCCGGCAAAAATTGAAAGAATTGCGATAGACTGAATCATATCTTTTGGTGGGAATCCCTGTGCTTATTCTATTGGTATGAACAAGTTTCAAGTTTATTATAAATTTGATTGATCGCTTATTCAAAATTCTAAGCGATGAACACATCAGTAAAATTACAAAAATTAAGGGGGCAACAAAACAAAGAACTAAACCTTATGAAACATATTGAAGACTAACTTTACAAACATATTTAAACAAGAGGAAAGGATGGGAAAAGAAATACAAATTGTTGATAGGAGAGAAGACAATTATGGTAAAAAAAAACAATAGGAAGGGAGAGAACAATGAACCTCAGAGAAGTTATGGAGTTGGAATAAAACTTCTAGTCACGTTCTCTAATTATCAAAATGCATCCTTAAAAACGTATGAATTCGGAATTACCTGGTCATTGTAAAAACTTTAAGGAGATTTGGGGCCCATTAGCAAATTTTGTAACCACCAATCATTAGTATATGCCTTCATTTTTAATAGAGTTTAATTCACATCTGGGATGGGGGGGGGGAAAGATATTTCTATTATTATTTGGTAGTTATAAGTGCTGTTTCACTGTACCAATTGTTGCATTTTTTATATGCACTTTGTGCATGTTTTAAAATGAATAAAGATTTATAAACAACAATAAAAAAAACAGCACTTTGTCCGGGTTTTGAAAAGCTTCCAGCTAGGAACGATGTTGAAATGGCATCTGCACATGCACGGATGCAACATGAAGACATCACGCACATGCCCTCCTGACAAGTGAACAGGTTGATGGGGCCGGGCTGGGGGTGGAACAGGGCATGACTCGGGAGGAACTGGGTGGGGCTGGGGGTAGGGCCATGAGTCTGTATTTTAATTACGGAAAATCTGATAACCCTATGCAAGAGTCTATATCAGGGGTGGGCAACTCCGGTCCTCGAGGGCCAGCATCCATTCGGGTTTTCAGCATTTCCTCAATGAATATGCATGAGCTCTATTTGTATGCACTGCTTTCAATGCATATTCATTGGGGAAATCCTGAAAACCCGACTGGATTCCGGTCCTCGAGGACCGGAGTTGCCCATCCCTGGTCTATATGCACCACAAACTTGCACTTTTCTGCTGTTTGACTAGGGAGAAAGCTGGAAGACAAATTGCCATCCTCACTATTTTTGTCTTTGGCGTGACTGCAGAAGCCATTTAGATTGATTAAGGGAAGGAAGATTTATAACACTCCAATGGAGTGCAGAAAATGTTAGAATTTGTTATCCAGTCCGCTCCTATTCACATTCAGCATGGCCAGAGATTTTTTTTTTTTTTGCTTCTTAAAATTCAGAAACCATTGGAACTACCATTCAGAGCTTCATAAAAGATGTCACTGACTCTTAATAGAATCTGCAAATCATGACCTAAATCAGGGCTACTCAATTCTGGTCTTTGTGGTCCACAGGCAGGCCAGGTTTCAGGATATCCACAATGAATATGCATGAGATAAATTTGCATGCATTGCTTCCTTGGTATTTAAATCTCTCTTATGCATATGCATTGTAGACATCCTAAAAACCTGGTCTGCCTGTAGATCTCAAGGACTTGAATTGAGTAGCCCTGATCTGGGGCTCCTCTTACTAAGCTGCGATAGCGTTTTTAGTGCGTGCTTAGTGCATGCTGAATTGCTGCACATGTTAGACCTCAATGCCAGCATTGAGCTAGCATTAGTTTTAGCCTCATAGCGCGGGTTTAGTGTGTGCTAAAATCCTACGTGCGCTAAAAACGCTATCGCAACTTAGTAAAAGGAGTCCCTAATCTTATCATACTCCCATGAATGTTTATGCTGTTTAAGTAAATCAATAAACACTGAAAAAAACAACAACACCAGCGAAATAATTAAATTCGAAGGAGCATGATTAGCTATAAGAATAGGAATCAATTTTTCAAAATGATTGGATTCTTTAACTCAACACATAGAGGGCTATTTTTGATGGTACATCCAAGTCCGACTTTGGACATTTCCCACAAGACATCCAAAAGTTGGGACAGATAAAAGTCCATTTTCTAAATTGCTAGATGTCTTGGCCATTGGGACATCCAACCACAAAAACATCCAAGTTTAAAATGTCCAAATCTAGACCATTTGGACCTGAGAGGGACCAGCATTGTAACTGACTTGCCACAGAAACATCCCAACACAGCAGTGGGGCATTGCTGTAAACTTCACATAAAGGGTGCCAGAAATACCTCTCACCATAACCCTCTTATAATGGTGAGCCCTCTAAAATGCCCCAGAAACCTACTTTACCCACCTGTCTATCACACCAAAAGCCATTATGACTGCAGGTGACAGAAAAGTAGGATTCTAGTGGCCTCACACTTTTCACCATAATGTATTGGTTAGAATGACTTATGGGCCTGGGCTCTTATCTCTAAGGCTCAGTAGCCCACCCACTAGGCTACTTAAGTCACCTGTGTGATGCTCTACTAGGGTTTCCCTTACCAGATGCTGCTGTTCTAGAGACAGGTATGTACTGTTTAATTCAGATTTATTTTTTTTGGGTAGGGAGTGTCATCTGGTCAGTTTGGGTACATTTTTGGCACTGACACTTTTAAAACAGATCTAGATCCAGCCATCTAAGTTCCATTCTGGACGTCTTAGAAAAGGTTCGATTATTATCGCTGCAAGACATCCAAGCCTAAGCACACCTGAAGAATACCCACAACACACCTCTAATATGCCCTCCTTGAAGAGTTATACAGTAAAAGCATATAATCCAGGCTACAGACCTTCCAAGATACAGGTTACATCTAAGGCAGAGGGGGCTTTCATTTAATTTTCACAGCAAGCTTAAGCAGGTTGCAGATCATTAACATCTGACTGCTGTGAACTGTCATCAAGCTAGCTGCTGTTTTTCCATGATGATATTAATCATTGAACTGTAGCATCTGTATCTGAGGGAACAGTGTTTAGTATCTTTAAAAAGTAATATTTTCTGTACTGGACAGAAGAAGGATGACTGCTGTAAATAAGCTGATCACTTGTAATGGACTGTTATGGTGTTTTGCTTCATCAACTGAAAGCATAAGTAAAGGTTGTTTTTTTGTTCAAGTTGACAACTGGTTTGGGCTATTTTAATTATATAAAGCTATAAGCCTGATTCTGTACTTTCTCAGTCTGTCAGGATATTTCTGATTCCGGTCCTGGTCCCAACAAATAAATCCTTTGTGTGCCTTTCTTTCCACCATACCAGGCAGTGACCAGGCAGCTGTCTGTCTACCCCAGGAGGGTTACAATATTGAGAATTTTGGTACTTTATCAGGGTATACTATAAATTGGTTCAAAACAGAACTTTTGTCACTCAGTATGTATAATGTATTCAAAGCAATTATCCTCCATAACTACTTAGGCTATTTGAAAATTGCCCTTTTAAGTTTAATGAGACACTGATCATGATCTATTTAGTTCAAAAACTTTGAAACTATCTCTTCAATGTCATCTAATTCTGGGAAAACTAGTTCTTAAAAAAAGAAATCAATAAAATAAAACCCTCTTTTGCAAACTAAAGATACTACTTATCTTCAGTATATATAAATATAAATATTATCTTCAATATATATATAGTATGTATATATATATATATATATATAATCAAATAACAGTCTTTAAAAGCATCTAAGTTTATAGTTCAGGTTTACTTTGCACACTATAGACCTTAATACAAGCTCAAATAATGCTCTAGTATTAATAATCTAAGCGCAAACTTTGGTTTCTAAGGTGACTCAGTGGCAGCGAGCTTAAAATGAATCAATCATTTGATAAAGTTCACTCTCTAGTTACTGCAGTGTAATTATAAAGTGAGCAAATTATAATTGGTGCATTTTGTCAATCTGGATTGCTGCAAGGTACTTTTTCAAAGGTTATTTTATATTCAGGCAAAATAAGCTAATAATGTTTTGGCAATTATCCTTTGACTTAGCAGTTTTAACTGCTGATTCCAGTAAAAATAGTTGAATTGAGATCATACAAACTTGAGAGTTCAAATTGCCTCATACTGCAGCGTATTGCATTGCCATAGAGCTCCAAGTCAATCAAAATACAGAGTTCAGGCTGATTAAAAATTACAGATTTTATGGTGGACACTCATAGAAAACACCATTACTTTATGTATAAGCCAGTTCACAGATGGCTGATGTATTTATACAGAACTCCATAATATGAAGGGCCTCTGAAAAGTTCTCAGCCCAATCAAGAAGAGAATGATATGGAGCCATGAAACTTACAAATTATTTCACATTTCCCTTGACACTTTTCATTTTTGTGAAGCAAATGCATCTAGTAAATGGGCACAAGTATAGAGAAGCCAAGCCATTGTGACATCACTGATGAAGTGGGCTCTCAGGCATTGGTGGAATGAGGCATTATGATATCACAATATGAGGGGCCACTGAAAAGTTCTCAACCCAACCAAGAAGAGAATGATGTGGAGCCATGAAACATACAAGTTATTCCACACTTTTCTTGACACTTTTAGCTTCATGGCTCCATATCATTCTCTTCTTTATTGGGCTGAGAAATTTTCAGTGGCCCCTCATATTTTAATGGCCACTACATCTTTTGGAACTATCCATTCTCTTCTGAGAAGACTACCTACATAGTATAGCCCATATATGATTTTGCCTCTTATGATTTCTTCTAAATAGCCCCATTGAAAGGTTACCTAGGAATACCTTCCCCACTACCATCATCACAATCTTAGTCTTCCTTTTTGATTTCATCCATTAGCCTTCTTGTTTCTAGAAAAATGGCTTTTTATAATACAAATCTCACTTTGGCATCCCTGGCATTTGTATCCTAGTCTAGAGAATGGCAGAACAATATGTAACTTTTGCTTATATTCTATTATTGAAGTTATTATTAGGGAATGACAGGCAGAAAATCTTTATTTTGTGCTGTTTCCCAGGTCATTTATGGGATTTTTTATATTTTAATTTGGTCATGAGTCCCCTCTAAGCGGGCGGGTGTTGTGAGCAAACTTTTTTCACTGTGAGCTAAAAATATCGGGCGCCAGCAAGTTATGAGCCAAATAAATATGTTGTCAAAGTTGCTGATACATGAGGACGAGGTATTCAAAGGAATTTTAGGCCTACACGCTAAATTAAATAACGTTAAATAATATTTTTAAGAACACAGAAATTGTAGGGATGAAATGATATCTTAATAAATGTTTTACAACAAATGTAGTTATGTCTGTTACATCCATATGTGTAAACTGTAAATTAAAAACAGTCCAGAAGACAATACGTTTGATGCTTTCAATTTCTAGACCAGTGTTTTTCAACCTTTTTTGGGCAAAGGTACACTTGTTTCATGAAAAAAATCACGAGGCACACCACCATTAGAAAATGTTAAAAAATTTAACTCTCTGCCTATATTGACTATATATAAAGTAATTCTCTTGAATAGGAATCAAATAAACACAAAGAAAGTATTTTATAATTACTTTATTATGAAATAAAAATTATAAAAATTATAAAATACTTTATTCAGTGCGAAACCTGGGCCTGTTTGGCTGAACACAAAGCTGATATTCTGGCTGGAATGGAAGAAAGACACACACGTAGCTCTTCGTCAACAGCTCTCAGTCTCTCTCTGTATTTGGTTTTTATAGCATACAAAAATAGACAAATATACCCTCCATCCTTTTTATTAAACCACAATAGCAGTTTTTAGCGCAGGGAGCTGCGCTGAATGCCCAGCACTGCTCTTGACGCTCATAGGCTCCCTGCGCTAAAAACCACTATTGCGGTTTAGTAAAAGGGGACCATATTGTAAAATATAGACAGCAGATATAAATTCAGAACTGTGCATAGTAAGTGAAGGGAAGTTTTCATCTCTGGGAATTTACCCAGTTAACTATTAAGTTATTTGGGCAAATTCCTTTGAAAACTGTGGTAATACTGCCTCCACTTTGCTAAATTTAAAATAAAATCATTTTTCCTACCTTGTCTGGTGATTTCTGGTTGCACTTTCTTCTTCTGACTGTGCATCCAATCTTTCTTCCCTTCTATCAGCCTGTATGCTTTCTCTCCTCCACACCTCATTCCCTCCCCCAACTTTTTCTTCCTCTCTCCCTGACCTTTCTTTCTTTTTTTCTGTTTCTCTTCTTTCCTTCTGTTTCCCTGCCTGCCCCCTTTCTTTCTTTCTCCCAGCCTCCTGTCCAGCAGTAACTCTCTTCCCTTCCTCCCCTCCCAGCAGCATCTCTCCGTCTCCCTCTCCAGTAGCAGCTGTCCCTTTTTTTTCCTTGCCCAGCAGCTTCCCAGATTCCTTTCCCTCCTCCCCTCCCAGAAGCATCTCTCCGTCTCCTTCTCCCTCTCCAGTAGCAGCTGTCCCTTTTTTTCCTAGCCCAGCAGCTTCCCAGATTCCTTTCCCTCCTCCCCTCCCAGAAGCATCTCTCCTTCTTCTCCTTATCCAGTAGCAGCTGTCCCTTTTTTTCCTTGCCCAGCAGCTTCCCAGATTCCTTTCCCTCCTCCCCTCCCAGAAGCATCTCTCCTTCTTCTCCTTATCCAGTAGCAGCTGTCCCTTTTTTCCCCTGCCCAGCAGCTTCCCAGACTGATAGTGGTTTTCTCCCCTCCCAGCAGCTCTTCTTACTTCCCAGCGCAGCGATTCACGAAGGCAGCCTCGGGTCCTTTGTTGTGTCGCGCCGCCTCTGAGGAAAGAGGAAGTTGCATCATCAGAGGCAGCCGCGACTCAGCAAAAGCCCCGAGGCTGCCTTCGTGAATCGCTGCGCTGGGAAGTAAAGGAGAGCTGCAGAGAGGGGAGAAAGTCACTGTCGGAGGCTCCCCAAGATCTCTCCGGCCCAGCGCACGCTTCCGATGCTGATCTTGCAGAAGTTCAAATGAGTCAATCTTGCCGGTCCTGCGCTGTGACGAGAAACTTGTACGCTGCGACCTAATATTTTGTGCGCCAGCGCACGCCAGCGCAGCTTAGCGGGAACACTTTTGGATAATAGTTTACACTCTTTTCCCGATAGGGTGCACATGTATGCACAATTTTGCACATGCTTAATGATTTATGAATGCATGGTAGTATCATTATCAGAAAAGGGTGCACCCTCTTTCCACACTGTGCAATAAAACAATGGACCCGATTCCAAAAATGGTGTCCCAATTATAGGCAGCGGGAGATGTCCTACCGCCATCCAATGGACCAATCAGGACCAATCGATGGGATGAAGGACGCCTAAAATGTAGACATTATTTGCACATGTACAGAGATATCTAGGCATGCTTAAGGCCAGCATATGAGTGGTATATGCAGGAAGTGGCCTTAGGTGTCCGTAGGCATGCCTAGGCACAAGTCAGACGTCTTAAAAGTAGGCCTGTAAAATGCTACATTTAAGGCATTCTGCTCATTTTAGGACTGGCCATAACATCTTAAAGCTGTCATACAGGCTATTATGTACTGTTTCTTTCATATCTTTGGAGGGTGGGAGGGAGTCAGTAGCTACTGAGAGTGTAAGAGGGGTCATGCCTTAATCCTTCCAGTGGTTATCTGGTTAATTTGGAAACCTTTTTGGCACATATTCATTATTAAGAACATAAGAACAAAAGATTAGCCTTACTAGGTCAGACCAATGGTCCATCTAACCAGGTATCCCATCTTCATGGAGGTCAATCCAAGTCACAAGTACCTGGCAAAAACCCAAAGAGTAGCAGCATTCCATGCTACCGATCCAGGGCAAGCAGTGGCTTCCCCCGTGTCTTTCTCAATAACAGACTATGGACTTTTCCTCCAGGAACTTGTCCAAACCTTTCTTACCACATCCTCTGGCAACGCGCTCCAGAGTTTAAATATTCTCTTAGTGAAAAAAAAATTTCCTCCAATTGGTTTTAAAAGTATTTTCCTGTAACTTCATCGAGTGTCCCCAAGTCTTTATAATTTTTGACGGAGTGAAAAATCGATCCACTTGTACCCATTCTACTCCACTCAGGATTTTGTAGACTTCAATCATATCTCCCCTCAGCTGTCTCTTTTCCAGGCTGAAGAGCCTCAGCCCTAACCGTTTTACTCTTTCCGCATATGAGAAGAGTTCCATCCCCTTTACCATCTTGGTCGCTCTTCTTTGAATCTTTTCTAGCGCCTTTTTTAAAACAGCTACATTAACCACTCTTACCGCATCCTCTGGCAATGCGTTCCAGAGCTTAACTATTCTCTGAGTAAAAAAATATTTCCTCCTATTTGTTTTAAAAGTATTACTCTGTAACTTTATTGAGTGTCCCCTAGCCTTTGTAAATCTTGATGCAGTAAAAAAAAAAAAATTGATCCACTTGTACCTGTTCTACTCCACTCAGGATTTTGTAGACTTCAATCATATTTCCCCTCAGCCATCTCTTTCCCAAGCTGAAGAGCCCTAACCTCTATAGTCTTTTCTCATACGAGAGCCAACCCCTTTATCATCTTGGTCGCTTTTCTTTGAACCTTTTCTTGTGCTGCTATATCTTTTTTGAGATAAGGAGACCAGAACTGAATGCAATACTCAAGGTGAGGTTGCACCATTGAGTGATACAGAGGCATTATGTTATTACAGAAAAGCATCCAAATCATAAACCTGCTATAGTCCTGCGTAAAACATGTCCCTAACCAGGGCCGCCATCAGGACAGTACTACCAGTCCTGCATTCAGGGGCCCGGAGCTGACAGGGGACCCGGGCTCCCCCAAGGGTCCTAGGCCACAGTCTAGGGAGGGGGCGGTCCGCCCCAGATGCACAGGAGAGAGCTGGACGGTGAACCCGCGGAGTTCAATACATCTCGAGCCGCGAGGCTCGTCTTCTGTTCCTACCTGCCCTGCCGCTCACATATAGCCGATCGGAAGTGTTCCCCGATGTCAGCGCTGACGTCGGAGGGAGGGCTTAAGAAAAGCCTGCCCTCCGACGTCAGCGCTGACGTCAGAGAATACTTCCGGTCGGCTATTTGTTCACGGCAGAGCAGGCAGGAAACAGTTGAGCTCCGTTTTGCTGAGAAAGTTGCAAAGATGGGCTGGGAGGCAAACGCGGAACACAAAAGGGGGGAGGGAGTGCGTTTTGGACACAGAAGGCATGGACTTGGGAGAGAGGAAGGGAGGGAAAGAGATGCTGAGGTGGGGGAGGGAATGTGTTTTTGGACACAGAAGGCATGGACTTGGGAGAGAGGAAGGGAGGGAAAGAGATGCTGAGGTGGGGGAGGGAATGTGTTTTTGGACACAGAAGGCATGGACTTGGGAGAGAGGAAGGGAGGGAAAGAGATGCTGAGGTGGGGGATGGAATGGGTTTTTGGACACAGAAGGCATGGACTTGGGAGAGAGGAAGGGAGGGAAAGAGATGCTGAGGTGGGGGAGGGAATGGGTTTTTGGCACAGAAGGCATCGACTTGGGAGAGAGGAAGGGAGGGAAAGAGATGGTTGTGTACACGGGGAATAGAAGAAAGGAGAATTTTTGGTCATAGGGAGGGAGTGAGGTACAGATAGTGGCATACCAAGGTGGGGGAGGGTGGGGGGGCGGTCCGCCCCACCCTGCCCCGGGTTTATATCCCAATGGGGTGCACAGCTGGCCACCCTCCAGTGTTCTCCCTAGACCGGCAAACTGCGGCTCTTTAGCCACTTGAGTGCCACCGCCGCCATCGGGAACAGGCCGGCGCCGAGTTCTCCCTGCTTTTCCCTGAGGGGCCGACCAACTCTCGCCACTCGTGTCAATTCTGACATCAGAGAGGACGTTCTGGGCCAGCCAATCGCTGCCTGGATGGCCTAGAACGTCCTCTCCGACGTTAGAATTGACGTCGGGTGGCGAGAGTTGGTCAGCCCCGCGAGGAAGAGAAGCAGGGCAAACTCGGCACCGGCCTGTTCCCGATGGCGGCATTGCAGCCTATTCCCCATTGGCGGTGGCAGCATTTTCCCAATGGTGATGGCATAGGGGAGGGCAGGGAGAAAGAATGAAAGGGGGGGGACAGGAAGCCAGAAAGAAAGAAAGGGGGCAGGGTGAAACAAAGAAAAATGGGGCACGGAGAGAGAGAGAAAGATAGACATACAGAACGAAAGAGGGTGTGGAGAGAAAAAGAAAGAAGGGGCAGGGTGAAACAAAGAAAAAGTTTGGGGAGGGAATGAGGTCTGGAGGAGAGGAAGCATACAAGAGGCTGAAAGAAGGGAAGAAATATTGGATGCACAGTCAGAAGAATAAAGTGCAACCAGAGACTGATGAAATTACCAAAGGTAGGAAAAATGATTTTATTTTCAATTTAGTGATGAAAATGTGTCTGCTTTGAGAATGTATATATGCTGTCTATATTTTGCACTATGGCCCCCTTTTACTAAACCGCAATAGCGTTTTTTAGCGCAGGGAGCCTATGAGCCTTGAGAGCAGCGTGGAGCATTCAGCGCAGCTCCCTGCGCTAAAAAACGCTATCGTGTTTTAGTAAAAAGGGAGGGGGAAAATTTGTCTATTTTTGTATAGTTGTTACTGAGGTGACATTGCATAAAGTCATCTGCCTTGACCTCTTTGAAAATCCGTGGAATATAAATGATAATTAACATTTTCTCTGCGTACAGCGTGCTTTGTGTTTTTAAAATTTTATTGTTGGTAGATCATTTTGACTTGGCCACAAAGGTAAGGGGGAGGGAGGGGAGCTGCTGAAAGACATCTAGTAATCCTTGCAGGCTTGACTGTGCAGGGAATTATTTTTGTAAAATCATGTTTTGTTATGTGACTGGCATTATTTAGACTTTAATTTCTATGAATGAATAGAATGAAAATGATATAAATTAGTTGCTTGTTTTTATGTGCGTGCGCTGAAGGAAAGTGGAAAGAGAATGGGCTGAGGACGCTGAAGGGAAATGGGGAAGAGAGAGTGGGGAGAAGACGCTGATTTATAAATTGACAATTGTACAGAATATTGTTTCTTTTTTATATTCATCCATAGCTGCATGTTAATGATGTGCTCATATGCACTTATTTATCATCATAACATATACATCATCATTAACATGCAGCTGTGGATGTGTAAGGACAGGCTGAGGAGGATGGATGGGAAGGAAGGAAGGTGCACATATCAACATATCATACATTTTTAACATGCATGATGCAGCTATAGGCAAGCTGAGGAGGATGGGATCATACAGATGTGTATGTTCAGATATGCGCTCAGATGTGTAGTTTTTTCTGATATATTTATTAAGCTTACAGTATTTATAAAAATACATTTAATACTTGTTACAAAAAATATTGTGCAATTGTGATCTACTTCTGGCCTACAAAGGAAAAGAAATCCTTAACTGAGATTTTACATTCAAAAGTGAATTATAGCTACTAGCACTATTATTTATTAGTTATTTATTATGCAGATGTTTGTTAGTTTGTTATTAGTTCAGTATTAGACATATGTTAGTTTAGAATAGATAGGTATAGATTAGTTTAGTTTAGGTTAGGTTAGGGCCCTGCTGAAAAAGTCTACCTTGACGTGGTTGCAGGCTTACAAATCTTTTGGTCAAAGATTGCGGCGACAGAGAAAAGTATATGTGTATTCGGCCCATGGAAGAAGGGGGGATCAGGGGGGAAGGGGTGCGTGGGGGGCCCAATAGGATTGCTCAGTAAGGGGCCCAGAAATTTCTGATGGCGGCCCTGTCCCTAACACACACCCTTGAGATTTAGATGGCTTGTAGAGAAACTCCATAGAAAACCATCTTAAAATGAGCTTCAAAAAAATATAGCAATGAGGACATTAGGGTGAAAAAAAAAAGTCCAAATGTGGACATTTTTTTCTGTTCTGAAAATATACCCCTTGATATACCACCTGGGTTGAATAGGTGGTTTACAGAACAAAATAGATAAAAACTTCCGACTGTTTATATAGTACTTAACCAGCTAAGCACTAATATTCAACGCAAGATGGCCACTGATTATCAGCTCTTAGTTGCTAGCCCGATCACTGGCTATATCGCACGACATAGCCGGTTAGCACCAATATTCAATGGCTGACCTGCTAAACTGAGTTGCCAGATAGACTTACATAAATAGCAGATCCATCAATGGCTGTTATAACTTAGCCTGTCAGCCAATGAATATTGGCTTACTGAGTACATTAAAAGCAACTAAAAATAAACCAGGGAGGTCCGCTGGCCATGAATTTGAATTTTGGTGGGAAAGTTTGTTGGTCACAAATTTGAAATGTGTCGAGAAAGTTTGTGGGTCACAAATTGTAATTCTGGTAGGAAATTCGAATTTTGGCAGGAACGTCCATTGGACTCAATTTTTAAATTCCGGTGGGAAGTCTGTGGTCACATTTTTTTTTTCTGAAATATAAAAAAAGGGAGGGGACTTTTAGAAGGAGGGATAAGGCATTTGTACTTGGTTCCAGTCCTTTTTGCACTGAATTTATTTTGGATGTGTGGTTGCCATACTTTGATCATAGAGATCCCTTTATCTCCATTGAAGTTATTGGGGTGTTTTGCTATTTCTGACTCTTTGATTCTTCTCAGCCATCAGCTGTCTTCTTACTCAAGGACTTTTGTATTCTCAAATCTAATCGTATGACCTGATTCCCTGCCATGGAGGGCTATTGCTGATTTTTCTGTGTTGTGTAGCTTGTGGTGTCTCTTGTGCTCTTTCAGCCTTTCCTCTACAATGCATCCAGTTTCACCAATGTAGGATTGGCCACAGCTGCATAGGATTTCATACAGCCCAGGGGTTTGGAGCAGAGGTAACTGGTCTTTCACATATGTGAGTGTAGATGCGAGTCTGTGGTGCACTGTAGACTGTTTTAATGTTATTTTTCCTGAGTAGTTCCCCCATGCAGCCTGTTAATCCTTGGACAGAAGGAAGCACTACCATGTTTTTTTTTTTTCTGTCACAGCATTGTCCTCTATGCCTCCCTGTTCTCAATCAGGTCACTGAACCCAATATATATATAAAGACAAACTTCAGACCTCACAGCATACCCTGAAGAAAGCCATAGTATTCTGCCCCCATTTCATGAGGGCAGTTTCTCAGTTCTTGTATAAAATAAGTACATAGATTGTTTGTTCTAAGTTGTGTAAACAATGTGGGGTTAATAATCGAAAGAGAAAAATGTCCAAAAACCGGCCTAAGTCGGCACTTGGATGATCATAAACGAAAGACGTCCAAGTGCCGATAATCAAACCGGGTTTTGGACGTATTTCTAAACGACTTAAGTCTTCACAATGCCGCTGAACAACCATAGCTACATGGGGCATTTCAGGAGGAGTGTTGAGGGTGGGATTTGGGCGGGACTTGGGCAGGCTTAGACTTAGTCATACAGCATATATAACCAAAAGTTTTACAACAGAGCCTAGACGGAACTTGGATTTTGCGACTTAAACCAGTGGTTCCCAACCCTGTCCTGGAGGACCACCAGGCCGATCGGGTTTTCAGGCTAGCCCTAATGAATATGCATGAGAGAGATTTGCATATAATGGAAGTGGAAGGCATGAAAATCTGCTCCATGCATATTCATTAGGGCTATCCTGAAAATCCGATTGGCCTGGTGGTCCTCCAGGACAGGGTTGGGAACCATTGACTTAGACCATTTAAAACATGGTCTAAGTCACAAAACCCACCTAAAGTCACCAGATAAGCACTGCAAACATATAATACAGACCCCACACACTACCCCAGTGATCACCGACCCCCCCCCACCCCATAAAAATCGTAATCACACATGTAAAATTCAGCCTCCAGACCATCATCACCTGGGCGCCTGGCATAGGAAAGCCTAGTCGTCCAGCACAGAGGCGGCTTAAGTCATCTTGGGGGTGGGTTAGGGACCCATAGAGAGGAGGCCCCATGCCCATAAGCCCCTGTAATCACTGCATTGATACTGAAACATGTGCACTCCCCTATACACCTCCAAAACCCTTTTGTACTGGCATATAAGTGGCTCCTGCAGCCATGAGGGCTATTAGGGTGGTAGGTAATTGGGTCTAGGGGATTCTGGAGGTGGTTTGGGGTATGACCTATATGGGAGCTGTAGTGAGATGATGACATGGCACCTTTTTTGTGAAGTTCACAGCAGTGCCCTGTAAGGTACCCCACTATTTAGGTGGCATGTCTGGGTGTTCAGTCCATCACTTTGCAGACCCCTCCCACGTCCAACAGGGCTTGTTCTAGGCATTTTTGATTTGGACGGAAAGTTGGATGAAAATGTGGTATAAAGATGGACGATTTAGCGACTTGGACGATCAGATCGGCAGGATGTATACTTAGACGATTTTCAAAAGGGAAAAAAATTTAGATGTATTTTTTGAAAATGTGTCCTAAGCTGTTTTTTTACTTTAGATGACTTGCGACTTGGACGAAAACAAAGTTAGACGTTCCTTTCGATTATGCCCCTCCACGTGTTCTGTGGACCCAAATTCCCAAAGGGCTTAGGAGCTCCCAGAGGTGTGGCTGCTTGCTGGAGCCTGCTTTTTTCTTCAGCTCTGTGAAGAACATAAGAACATAAGAACATAAGACTTGCCTCTGTCGGGTCAGACCGGAGGTCCATCGTGCCCGGCAGTCCGCTCACGCGGCGGCCCCTCAGTTCCAGGACCTGATAGTGCTCCTACCCTAAAACTCACATATGCTTTTCGCTTCTATCTATACCCTGTAATCCCCTTCTCTTTCAGGAAGTCATCCAGTCCCTTTTTGAAACCCAGTATTGTACTCTGTCCTATTACCTCCTTTGGAAGCGTGTTCCAGGTGTCCACCACCCTCTGAGTGAAGAAAAACTTCCTTGCATTCGTTTTGAATCTGTCCCCTCTCAGTTTTTCTGAGTGACCTCTTGTTTTTGTTGTCCCCGCTAGTCTGAAGAATCTGTCCCTATCCACCCTCTCTATGCCTTTCATGATTTTATATGTCTGTATCATGTCTCCTCTCAGTCTCCGCTTTTCCAGGGTAAAGAGCCCCAGTTTGTCCAACCTTTCGGCATATGAAAGGTTCTCCATTCCCTTTATCATCCTAGTTGCTCTCCTCTGGACCCTCTCAAGTATCGCCATGTCTTTCCTAAGGTACGGCGACCAGTATTGGACACAGTATTCCAGATGTGGTCGCACCATTGCTCGATACAATGGCAGGATGACCTCCTTCGTTCTGGTAGTGATACCTTTTTTGATAATGCCCAGCATTCTGTTCGCTTTCTTTGAGGCCGCTGCACATTGCGCCGCTGGCTTCATTGTTGTATCCACCAATACCCACAGGTCTTTTTCTAGGGTGCCTTTCCCCATCTCCCTTCCTCCCATCGTATAGCTGTACATGGGGTTCCCTTTCCCGATGTGCAAGACCTTACATTTCTCCACATTGAAGCTCATCTGCCATCTTTTTGCCCACTCGCACAGTTTGTTCAGGTCGCTCTGTAGTTCTTTGCATTCCTCAACAGTTTTGACCCTGTTGGAGAGTTTTGTATCGTCCGCGAACTTGATAACTTCACATTTCGTGCCCGTTTCCAGATCGTTAATGAATATATTGAACAGCAGCGGTCCCAACACTGACCCCTGGGGGACACCACTCGTGACCTCTTTCCAGTCAGAGTAGTGTCCTTTTACTACTACCCTCTGCTTCCTATCCATCAGCCAATTTTGGATCCATCTGTGGACGTCCCCTTCCACCCCGTGGTTCCACAGTTTCTTCAGCAGGCGCTCGTGGGGTACCTTGTCAAAGGCTTTTTGGAAATCCAGATAAACTATGTCAATGGGGCTACCTTGGTCCAAATGTTTGCTTATCCCCTCAAAGAAATGTAGTAGATTCGTTTGGCACGATCGTCCTTTATAGAAACCGTGCTGGCTTGATCTCATCAGTTTATTTTTTTCTATATGCTCATTGATACCTTCCCTGATCAGTGATTCGACTATCTTCCCCGGAACTGAGGTCAAGCTCACCGGTCTATAGTTCCCCGGGTCGCCTCTCGATCCTTTTTTGAAGATTGGTGTAACATTTGCTATCCTCCAATCTTCCGGGATTATCCCTGATCTTAAGGATAGGTTGCAAATATGCCTGAGTAACTCCGCTATTTCGTCTCTGAGCTCTTTCAATATCCTCGGGTGGATCCCATCTGGGCCAGGAGATTTGTCGATTTTTAATCTATTTATCTGCCTTAGAACGGCTTCGAGGCTTACCTCCATGCATGATAATATACCCTCCTGATCCTCCTTGAAGATTTTTTCTGGTTCCGGCACGCTGGATGTGTCTTCTTTTGTAAAGACCGACGCGAAGAACTTGTTTAGTCTATCAGCCACCTCTTTTTCCTCCTTCACCACTCCTTTCTTGTCTCCCTCATCCAGGGGTCCCACCTCCTCCCTTGCTGGCTGTTTCCCTTTTACATATCTGAAAGCGGACTCCATCTTAACTACACCACATGCTGTAGAGAGAGTTTGTCTCCCCAATCTGTTTTACACTTTGGGTTTGCTGGCCTCCTGACTTTAGGTTTGCTAGCCGCCTAACTTGAGTCTGTTAGTAAGAATTCAGCTTGTAAAAGAAGCTAAAGCACATATTACCTCTGCATAGGGACTATGCAAAAATCATTCCTGGCGTTCCCTAATTATAGGAGGTGCCAGTTGAGTGTATTGCCTTTGTGAAAAAGCACAAACTATGGGCTTCTTTTACTAAGGTGCGCTAGCATTTTTAGCACGCTCAAGATTAGCGCATGCAAACCACGCGCTAAACGAAAAATACTAACGCAAGCTCTATGGAGGTGTTAGCGTTTAGTGCGCGCTAAAATCGCTAGCGCACCTTAGTAAAAGGAGCCCTATGAGTGTTCATGCTTGTTTTAAATTTATTTTAAAAATGACCTGTTTCAAGAACACCGAGTCCAGGCTTGGTAATATTTAAGCTACAAGCCCAAAGAGTCATACTGCTTGACTATTATTAGGGGTATTGGCAGGTCAAGACATACATAGCATGATGGCTGAAACGTTGGTTCTACCTACTCAGATGCGGCAAGAACTGAAAAACAGGAACAATCATCTAGATAGGTCATTAAAAAAATATATATATATTGCTGTTTTGAAAATGGATATTTTCTCTGCTGGATTTCTGGACGTCTTTCCCAAAACGTCCAAACTTAGACTTAGAAGTCCTAACGAAAATGCTCCTCCACGTTTACAAAAACCATTAATGCATAGCACCTTACTATTTGTGGCTGTTTAATATCCATTGCATGCATGCCAACCGTTAGTGCATAAGCCCTTAAATATCCCAATACTGTTTCTACAGAAACGGCTGTCATCTTACATCTACAGACTAGTTTGCTTACTGGCTGCATTTTATATTCTTTCGAAAATGACAGCAAATGGCAATAAAATCATTATAAGTATTCTACTGGGGAATATAAATGCCCTTTGGTTATGGTGTACATATCTTTATACATAATTCCAGTGTATTTTCCCTAGAATTATGTTAAATATGTAGAAAGCTTTTCTCATAAAGATAAAAATGCTAGATGATCCCAAGCTGCAATTTAGCATTAGTGTCAAGATTACTTCTGATAATAAACCAAAGCTACTGTTTCATTCTTTTTATGCGTCACTCCATAAGCTCTCTTTTATTTTGTAGTCAAAATAAAAACTTGCATGATTTTATTCATTTTATTAAAAGTGCAAGAGTTTAAATACTTTAGGACTGATTTGTTCATATTTAGCAATTAAAAAAAATGGCAGCAGATTCAGGAACAGCAACATTTATCTCAGTGGCTCTTTGCCAGTACCAACGTGCTGTTTCTTCTCCAATTGATTTTGGAAATATACACAATTTTAGTCGTTAGTTTTTGTGACTTTAGTTAGTTTTTTTTTGTCAGTTGTTTGTTATTTGATAAGATAGATTTAACCTAAGTTAGATAGAAACAAAGTGCAGATTAAAGGGTGGGAAGGAGGTTTGACGTAAATGTTTATATGGCATTTGCATCAATCCAGGATAAGGACCTGAAATAACATATATATTATAAGAGGTTCTATGCACCGAGTCCATAGCCCTTATACGATACTTCAACCTCCTAGTTTATTTTTCACTTGGGAGAGTTTGTTGATGAACTGGGGTACTGTATGAACTGTCTCAATTGAAATAGGAGTCATATGGTACATTTAGTTACACATAAAATTGCGACACTAGTGTGTAAGAAATTTTCAAAAATATTTTTGTGGATCATCCAAATACCCCCTTTTTTATTACTGATGTATACTGTAGGCCCAGTACAACCCCTCCCCCCAAAAAAAAATGTTGATGCTGAGGTGGTACAATCCAGCCATCCTCAAATGTACCTCCCTTCAATAGACCTGCTGGACAGTAATCCCCTCTCAATGGACCACCTTCCCATAGGCATCACATCTCAACAGATATTCTTTTTCTGTCTCTCTTTCCTAACAATGATGTAGTTCTGCCCTTCCACCCTCTTTTGCTGTACGTCTGTGTCTGTTTTGTTTTTATGTATCCCAAATTATTTTAACAGTGTATGCCGCTTAGAAAAATGATAAGCAGATTATCAAATGTTAAATAAAACTTGGAAACCCTTCAGGTAGCCCCCCTCCCCCATAGTGGATCTCCTCCCCATAAGTATCACCCCCCCCCCACCACCACCACCACCACAAAGACCCCTTCACACCAAAAGCTCCTTTCTATTTGTGGGTGTTTAATTTCCTTTGCATGCATTCCAAATAGCAACCCCCGACCTTCCCTAAAGAATTCTGATGTCCCTGGGACTTACTTTTAATTTAGCATACTAGCTGTCAATGTCATCCCATCCATCTCTACTCATGACCCATTCAGATCCCTGCCTTTATTATGCTAAGCAGTTAGTTGTAGTTTGTTGGTTTTAGTGTGGAGTAGACATTTGTATAGATATAGCTACCTAATGTTAACACCCACACTAACTAATTATAGCAGCTTAAGTTTTTTGGGAAAAAATAAATAAATTATCTCTTGCATCTCACAAATGTAGCTTAGGGGTCCTTATCATGCAAATAAATACATGAATAAATCCCCCTTCTTATGGTTTGTGCTACTTCCCACCCACCCCTTTTACAAAACTGTGCTAGTGTTTTTAGCGGTGGTTGCAGCAGTATTAGCTCCAACACTTGTAGAGCTGTTACCACAACGGCCAGCACTGAAAACCACACTATGATTTTGTAAAAGGGGGTGGGGGTTTAGACAGCCATTTTAGAATTAAACATTGTTCTTTTGAGTTAATTACAATATTCTTCACCTTAGTTATGCCTATGCAAGTTCCTTATCTCGATTCCACCAAAATCTGGAATCAAGAAGGAGAAAAGATATGAACATTTTCCCTATGTCATATCTGCTTGAACTAACAGGAAAAAATTCAAGAAGCTCCAATTACTTAGGTTGCTACACTTGCATATTGAAGTTGGCATGAAGGCATTGTCCTTATTCTATAACTTGGTGCCTACATTTATACATCAAGTGTGAACATAAGGCAAAGATTACTAGCACTTATATGCATGACTTATACTAACTAGTTGGGCACTACATAGTATTCTATGACTTGAGCATTCAACTCACTTAGGGGCCCTTATACAACCCACTCTAAAAGTTCTAGGAATGACAATTGACAGATGCTGTGCCATGCAACCACAAATCAACAAAGCAATACAAAAATCATTTGGGGGTCATGAGAAACTTAAGACAGGTTCGAAAATTCTTCGACAGAACACAATTCCAGCTCTTGGTCCAGTCCCTAGTCCTAGGTCATCTAGACTACTGCAACATACTCTATCTCCCCTGCCCCACAAGCATGATAAAACAACTACAAACTGTTCAAAACACGGTGCTAAAACTTATCTATTCACTGAGGAAACACAACCACATCACGGCGGAGTACCTAGATCCACACTGGCTTCCAATACAAGCAAGAGTACAATTCAAAGTCTACTGCCTACTATTTAAAACCATAAACGGAGACAGCCCAGCCTATCTAAACAACTGCCTAATCCAAACTACCTCAACCAGCCACAGGAGAACACACAAACCGTTCACTCATCCCCCAATCAGAGACATCAAACGAAATAAAATGTACAAAGGCCTTCTAGCCACTCAAGCAGCAAAACTAGACTACCAACTCTCCAATTTACTGATAACGACTACAGACTACAAATCGTTTAGAAAAGAAATAAAAACCATCCAATTCAAGACATCCTTGAAGACAAACTAACACCGCAAGACTCATCCCAATTCTCTGTAGCAAATCGCTCTACTATTTAATTCCTCTGGAAATGACCACATAATTTCTTTTGTAATCCGCCTTGAACTGCAAGGTATTGGCGGAATAGAAATCACTAATGTAATGTAATGTACTAATGGAATTAGCACGCGTTAAATACTAAGAAGCCCACATCTCTCCAAAAGACATCATGCAATGAAATACCCATAGTGAGCCTTTTACGGAGTAGCCCCTACACTCTGGAATACACTCCCTGAAAGGCGTTTTTTAACACAAGACTACCTCTAGTTCTTGAAACAGATGAAATTTTGGCCCTTCACAGAGGCCTTTAATGGAGGAAGTAACTAGCTTGCTAGCCACAGACACACACAAGGGGCTCCGTTTCCTAAGGTGCGCTAGAGCTTTAACGTGCAGAATAGCGTGCGCTACATTGCCACGCGCGCTAGACCTTAATGCCAGCATTGAGCTGGCGTTAGTTCTAGAAGCTTAGCGCGCAGTGTAGCGTGCGATAATTTCCTGCGAGCGCTAAAAAATGCTAGCGCACCTTAGTAAAAGAAGCCCAAGGAGTTAAGTCCAGCTGCACATATGCAGCTAAGATAATATTCAAACACTTTTCTGATTTCATGTGCAACTTTCTTTAAATTAGTCCTCTTATTTTCTAACTCTAGTTACTCTATCTTATCTAGCCATATGTTCCATCTTTGATTATATCTTATGCTGTCTATTAGCATGTTTTCTTGTGTATGGCATTTGACATTTTAATGTAACATTATATACAATATGTTGTATTATTTTAACATTTTTACTGCTGCAAATGTCCTTTGCCTGTTTCTTATTCTTGCTGTACACCACTTTGAGTGAATTTCTGCCACTAGGTGGATTCATAGATCATTGATAGAAAGAAATTTGACCATGTCATCCCACTATTAAAGAATATTGGGAATGATCAAACAAACAAAAAGGGTGGTCAAGCATAAGAATGTCCTTTATTGCGATGAAACACATCAACTTTTCATGATTAGATACCTGTGGACACAGGCTGTGTTTCAGCGCTATTGCCTGTATCAGTAGGCCATGAGAACTGAGTAAATTTAAATGTTATAAAACATATTCAAAGAGAAAATCATAACATTATGAGGGGCCGCTGAAAAGGTCTCAGCACAACCAACAAATCTGGGGCAGTTTCCATTATAAGAACATAAGAATAGCCTTACTGGTCAGACCAATGATCCATCAAGCCCAGTAGCCCATTCTCATGGTGGCCAATCCAGGTCACTAGTACTTAGCCATAACCCAAAGAGTAGCAACATTTCATGCTACCGATCCAGGGCAAGCAAATATTTCCACCATGTCTTAATAACAGACTATTGACTTTCCCTCCAGGAATTTGTCCAAACTTTTCTTAAAACCAGCTACGCTATTGCTTTTACCACAACCTCTGGCAATGCATTCCAGAGCTTAACTATTCTCCGAGTGAGAAAATAATTTCCCTGCAGTTTCATCAAGTGTCCCCTAGTCTTTGTAATTTTTGATGGAGTGAAAAATTGATCCATTTTTTTTGTTCTGTGTTTTTCCGATGGACCAAAAACAATTGAAAATTGCTTGACCAAGTGATTAGCCTTCGATGGAGACTACCCCAACTTTGTTGGTTGGACTGAGAACTTTTCAGGAGCCCCTCGTATAGTTGTAGTTCCTACATCTTAATCTTTGTTTAGATGCTGCAAAGTTACACCTTGATCAAGTTTCTGTAATAACTCTTCTTTCTGTGCTGTCAATAATGACAGAAGCTTCCTTTTCTGCTTCTCACTGCTACCCCAAGGGGAATCTATAGCTCTTTTTTTTAACATTTTCTCAGTCCTTAACACACAATATAGTCATATCTCACTTGTAGAAGTGCTGAGAAAGGCAGACAATGCACAGACATGATTTGAAAGTATGTCACATTGTTAGACTAACAGCTCCAAAACTTTCAGTTTTTCTGTTCTGGAATTTCAGATAAAGGATTGCGTACCTGTATTTTCTCCTGTATTGTTACTCTTTATGATGATACTGAAGTCTCATCTTTATAAGGATGCATTAAACAAAGGAGCTATTTTCTTTGATCTCAGACCAGCCAACATCCAGCCAGTGGTTCAGGATTTTTTTGGCCACAACTGGCTTTATTCCTAGGTATTCAATGCCAGGCCACATCTGGGTATTGGTATTGAACATCCAGGGATATGTAGCCAGCTAATATTTATGGAATTAAGTGCAACATTCAGTACTTAACCATATAAGGTTAACTTCATAAAGATATGACAGCTTTTTTTGCAACCCAGTTATGCAGTTAAGTGCCGATATTTAGCACTTAACTGCATAAGTGCCAATTCCACCCTGGGGTTGTGGGTTCAAACCCCACGCTGTTCCTTGTTACCCTGGGCAAGTGACTCAGTCCTCCATAAACCCAGGTATGTTAGATAGATTGAGTACCTGATTGTATAACTGCTTAGATAACCTTGATAGGCAGTATATAAAAACCTAATAAACTAAAACTACAGATATTCAGCGGCACTGTTGTGCTGAATATTTCTGGTTAGCTCTGGACAAGTAACCTAAAACCCAGCTTATTTATTTTCCATTGTATTGTACCCACACATCCAGGCGGGTGGGAGTGGGAGGGGGGTATATCTTTTGTTTTGGTATTATTCCTGATGGTAATGATGGAGGAGGGAATTTTTATCTTTTGTATAGATTCTGATTGTTTATATTTGATTATTATTATTTGTATGTAAATTGTATTGCACTTTTTTTTTTTGCATTAAAAACTAAATAAAGTTTTAAAAAAAACCACCTCAGATTTTTGCAACGCTTTTTTGTTATGAAATTAGTTGGATCAAACTTGTAACTGGATTGTAGGGACTGTGCAACAATATTTATTTTGCCTTATTGTAATATATTGTTTTAATGCATGTTTTTTCTGTAAATTGGTGTGGATCAGGTGGTGAGCAAATTTTTTAAATAAATAAATAAATAGCCAGGAGCCTTTCCTAGCCATTTAAATTGCTTTGAATATTAGGTGGCGAGTCTTTGCTTGAACTGGGGATAATTTATCTATAATTCTTCTTAATGAGGTGTTCTGTCTAGAACAGGGGTAGGCAATTCTGGTCCTCAAGAGCCGGAGCCAGGTCAGGTTTTCAGGATATCCACAATGAATATGTATGAGATGGATTTCCATGCACTGCCTCCATGAGATGCAAATCTATCTCATGCATATTTATTGTGGATATCCTGAAAACCTGACCTGGCTCCGGCTCTGGAGGACTAGAATTGCCTACCCCTGATCTAGAACAAAACAGGTAGACAAAGCTCCACAGCAATCCAAATGTACTGATTTGTATAACCACTTTCCAGAAACATGTACCTGTATATTAGAAAGCCTCATCTTCTTAATAAAACTACAATAAAGAGCATTATTTGTTTAATCAAGATCAGTACATTTAACATTGAAGAATGACTAGAACAAGAAGTATTATCTTGATTATTGAGACATACCTCAATTATGGCCCCATCAGGTAATCTGAGGAAATGTCTGTACAGCTCTCGGAAACCACTCAGGTGAACAGTATAGACAGATACATGAGTAGTGATATCTTCTGAATTTTTTGTAGGCTGAGGAACATCATCACTGCTGGAAACACCAAACCTGTTGGACTTGTGCTTCGTCCAGATATAGTCATATACAGCCACCTAGAATGATAAAAACAAAAAACAAAACCATACTCTAACATATAACCTCACCAAAAAAACATGTGCTAATTATAAACTAAAAGGTTTAAGACTAAGCTCTAAAATTTAAAATAAAGCACAAATTCTGAATCAAACATCACAATGTTTCTTAAAGTGGGGTCAGGATGCGATAGCAAGTCAATAGAAACTAGTAGGCAGAAGATCAAATGCCACTTTTGGAAAAATATAAATAGAGAGATTTATGTATTTATACAGTATATATGAGGTTCATAATCAAAACCCGCCTAAATCAGCACTTGGAAGATCAAAAAGACAGGTCATCCAAGTTCCGATAATCAAAATGGGTTTTAGATGTATCTAAAAGCAGCTTAGGCCTTTTCCCTTAAATGTCTGGCATGTAAAAAGTAGGCCAACTTGGGGCCAGGTAAAGCTTCCTCAATTCTATGTAGGGATGAAGGGGTAGAGAAGAAAGGAAGTGCAAGTGTAAGTGGAGGGATCACCTTTACAGTGGAGGGATCACCTTTACAGGTAGTAGTGGATTCCGGGGCTGAACAATCCAAGAAAGGACAAAATGGGTTGGACAAAATTGCATTAGACCTGAGGGGCATGCCAGAATCAAATGTATCCATGGGACCACGTCCACTCTTCCCCTTAGGTTAATACATTTGAGAACCATGACACGTAGTTCAAAATTGAAGGTAGCATTGGCCCCCCAAACCCCTTACTCCTTCATCCTGGGAAGGGACTGGCGAGGCTATGGCAAGGTCCAGCAAGACAGGCTAGCCCTTGCAGGAAGGAAGATGGATAAAGGGAGGGCTAGTGATGGAGGACAAAGGCCTCAGATCCCCCTTTTAGACCCTGGATTCCGGAGGAAGTGCTGTGGAAGTTTCTGGATTTTCTCAAAGAGCAGAGAGCAGACCCCTTGCTTAAGAATGCTTGGGAGCAAGTGGGGACGCGTACACGTCCCCACTTCCGGGCTACAGGGGGCTATTGTACAGAGAGAGTGGGCAAGGAAAGAGAGGTTATATTTGGAAGCAGCTTTCAGTTCCAAAAGTTTTCCAGGAAACCCTCCTTAAGCTGGCCCATAGGGGATGGGATAATCCATTGCAACAAGTGCTAGAGCATTTTTTTGATCCGGGGTTCATTGGGGGTTTTGTAAGGTGTGCAGGGTCTGCCAGAAATGAATGAGGTCTAGGCCACAAAAGGCACCCCTAATTCCCCTATCATGCGTGGAACAACCATTATTGAGATTGGGTATGGATATTATAGGGCACTTTAACAAAAGTAAGCAGAGGTATGAATATTTTAGTGGTAATTGATTAATTGTTTGGTATTAATTCAAGCTGAATGCTATTTAAGAATTGGGACTTGCTAGAAGCACAGACAGCCCTCTGAAGGTTCTCTCTTTACCAACTAGTTGGGATTTTTGGGTGGGGATCTGGGAGTCCTGATCTAAGGGTTTAAGAATGGATTCCATCAAGTTTCAAGTTTCAAGTTTATTAATTGGCTTGTTCAATCGCTTAATTGGATTTCTAAGCGATGTACAATAAAATATACATCCATAAGGAAACAAAGACATTACATACACTTAATTAATTATAATATAAACAAAAGGTAAGAGGGGATGAAATACATTTTTTATAGTAAAGAAAGAACATACAGGGAAAATACAAAAGGAAATTGAGAAAACAAAAAAAAAGAACATAATAATTCACTAAAATAACACTATATAAAAAAATTTAATTAATTTGCAAATGCGTCTTTAAACAGAAAGGTTTTTAATTCGCTTTTAAATTTCCCAAACACCTTCTCCTCCCGTAAAAACATGGGAAGCGCATTCCAGATCTGGGGAGCTGTACATGAGAAGATAAATTGTCTTCTTGTACTGATAATTTTTAACGAAGGAATTGATAAAAGGTTCCTTTCACTAGATCTTAAGGTTCTTTTAACTGAATATGGGATAAGTAACCTAAATAAAAATGCTGGAGTCTTATTTTCTAATGTTTTAAAAATAATTGTACATAATTTATGCGTTATTCTATGAATGACTGGAAGCCAATGAGCCTTTTTAAGGAGTGGTGTCACATGATCAAATTTTTTAGATTTTGTTATTAATTTAATAGAAGCATTTTGAATAATTTGTAATCGTTTAATTTCTTGTAAAGCAATTCCTGTAAATAATGAATTGCAATAATCGATTTTAGACATCACCAGAGAGTGAATAAGAATATTAAGTGCTTTGGGACAGAGGAATTTAGAAATAGATCGAATTTTCCGCAACCTATAGAAGGTAGTTTTAACAATACTACTAATGTGATCATGATAATTAAGTTTATTATCAAAAATTACTCCTAGAATTTTAGTATTTTTAACTAATTGAAGAGGAATATTTTGAATCAAAATAGGAGCAGCTAAAGAAAAACTTTCCTTCCAAGGAAAAAGCATGATATTTGTTTTTTTGATATTGAGGGCCAATCTGTTTTTGTCCAGCCAATGATGAATTTGCTCGAGTTTTTCATTAATTGTCAAAATTTCATTTAAGTTGTTATTGTTTAGGGGGTACAATAACTGTATATCATCAGCATAGGCAAAAACATGAAATCCTATAGATTGACATAATGTCAATAGAGGTGCCAGAAATATATTAAAAAGTAAAGGTGAAAGTATAGATCCTTGTGGAACCCCATGTGATATTTGTGAGGTTGAAGAAGAAGAATCATTAAAAATTACTGTAGATGTGCGATTACTGAAGTAAGATGTAAACCATGCCATGGGGTGCTTGAATTGCTGATTCACCCCAAGGAATTGCCTCAGAGGCAGGCTGCTGTCTAAGGCACTGAGGTTTGGAGCCTTACTAAAACCAAGTGCTGAGAACTAACTAAGCTGAACTAAGGTGATGTTTTGGTTTGATTTTGCCTTACCTGTGATTATTGAGTTGTTTTGAGCACTGTAAAACTAAGAGGTGAAATAAAAACTACATTGGACAGTTTAGTGCTGCATTTTTCCTTTATTTGCTAACTCAGCTGCCTCCATACCTTGCCTTTCCGCTCAGCTGAGGTTTGTGTGACCAGGTCAGGGCTCCAGCACGATCCAGTCTGGGCCTTGCCTGGTCACTATATATATATATATATATCCTATATAATGCGCACTCTTACCTGCGTGCTTCCGTGATCACTGATCTGTGATCAGTAGGTCTGTGGCCACAGGAGTGCGCATGCGCGAGTCCCCAGCCTTACAGCACCTAACTACACTCGCCGGCAGGACTGGCTGCCAGCGTTGGACTCCCTGCTCTCTACAAGATCACGGTGTCGGCTCCTCTCACGAGCCACACCAGCGTCGGAGAAGGCTTCTGACGCTGGCGGGGATCGAGAGGAGCCGCGGCGACACCTTTAAACTTAAAAAAAGTAAGTTCTTTGCTGTCTGACCCTCCCATCCCTTCCCGACGTCTGACCGGCTCACGTAGTCCCTTATCGCCCCCCTTCCCTTCCCGCGGTCCCGACTCCAAACCTGCCGACTCCAGCAGCGTCTGCAGCACTGTACACATGCTGCTTCGGGGCCTTCTACTGCCCTGATTTGCTCTGCTGCATCTCTGATGATGTCATCAGGGACATACCAGAGTAAATAAATTTACCATAAAGGCAAAAACTCAAAATCTTTTTCAGGTACATTAGAAGCAGAAAACCTGTGAGGGAGTGTCCAGGTGGGATAAGATCATAGCTGAGAGAACTAACTTGTTCTTTACTTTGAAATTTATTGAGGAGGATATAAGAGAGCTTTCTGTGCCAGAAATGGTGTTTCAAGGTGATGATGTGGAAAAATTGAAGCAAATCTCAATGAGAATGGAAGATATACCACATTTTTTGCTCCATAAGACACACCTGACCATAAGACACACCCTAGATTTAGAGGAAGAAAACAAGAAATAAACCATTCTGAGCCAAATTCTCCCTGCCAGGCTCTGCACCAAACCCCACACTCCTTGCCAGGCTCTGCACCCTGTTCCCCTCCCTGCCAGGCTCTGTACCCTGTCCTCCCCTTTGGTGGTCTACTGGTAGACTGGGATAGGGTGGGCAGGTTCAGGGCACAGGGCAGGCAGACCTAGTGGTGAGAACTGCCAGAAGCCATTCATGGAGCAGCGCGGAACAAGGCAGGCACGCGAAAAGTAGGTGCCTGCCTTTTGCACCACTCTGGTGAGAGTCAGCTGGAGGGAATAAGTGCCGCTTTTGTGCTGCTCTGTCAGTTGTCAGCTGTAGAGAAGGGCAAGACCACCAGAGGAACTAAAATAAGGTACGGTGGAGTTCGGGGGTTACAGGGGGCTCTGCCTGCTTGCAGTGGCAGAGTTGTGTACAGTATAGTACTGGAGTAGCAAGGAGGCTGCAGGGGGGCTGAAGTGGATTGGTAGAGCTGTGTGTGAGGGGGGTCTCAGAACTGGAATCGTATGGTATGCTTTGCAACAGGTGTGAAACGAATGGGCACTGCTGTGTGTGGAAGGGATGTTAGTACTGGAATACCAGGTGCTATTGCAGGGTGATTTGTGGGAGGATCTCAGCATATAAATTGCAGGGGCTGCTGCAGTGCAGGATTGAGGGGGTCTCAGTACTGGAATAGTTGTGATTGCTTTGGGCCAAAAGTAAAGAGAATTGGCAGAACTTGGGAAGGGTGTGGGGGCTCAGTACTGAAATAACAAGGGTTTACTACAGTGGGCTGACAGTAACAAGATTATGAGGATGAGCGGCGAGCTGTGCAGTACACTAACCCCCCCCCCCCCTTTTTATCAAACCGTGCTAGCGGTTTTTAGCTCTGGGAACCACACTGAATGACTGCTCCCAATGCTATGAAAATCAGGAACTGCGTGGGTCATTCAGCGTGGCTCCCGGTGCTAAAAACTGCTAGCGTGGTTTGATAAAAGGGGGACGTCCTCCTAAAAGAGCAGCTGCTGTATAAATACTCTCTCTTCAGCAGGTGTCGGGGGAGGAGCAGGTGGGAAGGCGCAGATTCAGCTTCCTGCCTGCTGTTTCCTGAACTTCTACCGAGGCAGGTGCTGCTCCGTGTACCGAGTTTTGTCCACTCTGTGAGCCGAGGGAAGCTGGGACCGGATGGGGAGCCAGGTGGAGCTCCTGTTATCACGGCCAACGTGGGCTACGTGTGTGACAAGGTGGGTGCAGGGGAGGGGCGTGTCTGCCCTGAGGCCTGCCTGCACAGCATCAGCTCCTGCTGGGCCAGCTTCTGAGAGCCGGAGGAACTAAAAAGGTAACGGACCAGGGGAAGGGAGTTAGATATTTGTTCCATAAGAAACACTCTCTTTTCCACCCACTTTTTTGGGGGAATAAAAAGTGCATCTTATAGAGCGAAAAATACGGTAATAGGCTAAATTGACAAGATAAAGAAAACCAAGTCTCTAAGACCAGAAAAGATAGATCTGAAAAAAGAAAATTTAGCTACACAATTATTAGGGGGTGCTGAAAATTTCTCAGCCCAACCAACCAACTTCCTAAATTCTGAGCGTTATTTTGCCACTGAAGCTGAAAAGAGTATTATCTTATTTTGCTAAGTGCCAATTTGCAGAAACAAAATTCGATGTTTTGACATTGTTTCATATCATTGATAAAACCATATCCACACCATTCTCTTCTTGGTTGGGCTGATAACTTTTCAGCATATGCTCATGGTAATCTATATTGTAACCTATCATTACAATCAATACTCCTTCTAAGGATGCGTGCAAATTTTTTTTCATGTGAGCAACAAGTTCTAAAAACCAGATTTGCAAGTATTTTTGTGATTGATCATGTAAAGTCTGTGAGCAACACTTCTAGAATTTATGAGCAATTGCTTATGGGCTCTGCTTAGAGGGAGCATAGATTACAATCAACTAAAGTACCTGAAAATTGGAAAGTAGTCAACGTAATGCCCATTTTTAAAATGGGCTTCAGGATTGCTCTGGGAAATTACAGAGCAGTGAATCTGATGTCTGTGCAGGGCAAAATGGTGGAGACTATAATAAAAACAAAGTATTGAATACATAGTGGCCAGAGTCATCATGGATTTACGCAAGTAAATAAACAAGTAGATAAAGATTCTCCAATTGATCTAGTGTATCAAGTTTATTAGGTTTTTATATACTAACTATCAAGATTATCTAAGTGGTTTTAAAATCAGGTACTCAAGCATTTTCCCTATCTGTCCTGGTGGGCTCACAATCTATCTAACGTACCTGGGGTTACAAATCCTAGTACATTCTGTAGTAATTCAAATTACTAATAACTAAAATTTCTTATTCCAAGGACATACACAGAATAGTAGACACCAAGTACCTGCAGCCCATGCAAACCATAGGGGCCCTTCTACTAAGCTGTGCTGAAAAGTGACTTGAATTAATGACCACGTGTTAATTTCCAAATTAGCTGGCCTCCACATGTCCCTGTTCACTTTGGGGTTTAAAGATGTCTTTGCTGAGGGAACAATTTACTCCTCTAATACCGTCACCATATCAAAGGAAACCAACTCCTTCAACCAAGCAAAGAAACAGCCACATACATGGGACCACATACTGGAATTGAAGCCCCATCCTCCGTTTAAGATATCACTTTCGTTTTATATTTGTCCATTGAAAATGAGGAAACAAAAAAGCCAGGAGAGAATCAGGCAGCTGCCTCAGAAGTTCTGCCTTACTCTTAACCTAGACAGTTAAAAAATATGTGTTATAGATATATTAAGTGCTACAATATCAATTCAAGCCATCCATACAAGCTGGCGATAAATTAACCTGGTCTAGCTGTATACTTCAATTCATTGAGAGTTATGGAAGTAGAATATAACAGTGAATATAACAGGAAAAGTTTTGTGGACTTTTCTTCCCATTTTGTGATGACATATTGATTTTTTTTCCTACAAAAGAGTGCAGAGAAAGATTTTTCTAGCAGGTATTTTCATGGGGTACTAAATTTGAGAGTTAGTGCAAACAGTAGTACTGATAAAGTCCCCTGTCCATCTTGATGGTTGGACCTTTCTATTAAAATGACACATAAATAACCTATTATGTCCCCCACCCAGGGAAATTCAAATGCACCTGTCAACTTGATAAAGCACTTGCCTGGAGGGAAGCATTGTTTACATTTTCACTCCATTCTTCAGAAAAGTAAGATTCTAATTATTTTTCCCACTGTAAATTAATGCTGACTACGATGCTTAACATAACTCTGTATTGTTATATATTTTGCAACGTTAAATAATAGAACTGATCCATCATGTATCGTGCAATGCATGGCCATGACAGTCTTCTGCAAGATCTGATTTTTCCTCTTTTCATCAGACAGATTAGTTTTATTTTCTATTTTTTTTTTTCATTGCTTTCGTTATGTTTAGCAGATCTGGGAAGCTCTGTAGATACAGAAGTCATAGTCTATTCCATGTGTATCAGAAATGGGATTTTACATTTATTCTTTGTCACATCAAAGGCAAAACTAAAAGGCACTGTTGCTATTCTCACAGTCTGAATAAAGAATAAAAAGTATGAAAAACCTCCATGAAACATGAAACATAAAAACACAGTAAGGTAAAATATTTTCTTTGGTCTATCATAACACATATTTTTGTCTTGCTTTTGGAAGATACAATTCATTCCCTTAAGGAAAGAGCAAATGATGACAGCACTAGAAAATAAAAGTGAATCATAATAAGCATTTCAATGATAGGCAGAGTGAGAGAGGGTAAGAGGAGGTACTGGGTAATCAAAATTTAATTTTATGGCTCATGAAGTGTTAAGAAACATATGGGGCTCATTTTCAAAAGAGAAAAATGTCCAAAAAGTGTTATAAAGGGACAGATGGACAATTTTCATGCCAAACCCTTCCAATTCCCTATTTTCAAAACTTATTTTATAGATGGATATCTATGCTGTTGAACAGTAATTTGTCTAAATCTCAAGGGATGTATGTGTGTGTGGAGGTTTATCTGCTATAATCAAACATCAAAGAATACATCCAGGGCACAATTTGGATGTTTGGGGCTAGACTTGTTTTAATAATGAATAAGTACCAAAAAGGTGCTCATACTAAGAACATAAGAATAGCCTAGTTGGATCAGACCAATGGTCCATCTAGCCCAGTAGTCCATCTTCAGTGTGGACAATCAGGTCACAAATACATTACATTACAGATTTCTATTCTGCCATTTCCTTTCGGTTCAAAGTGGATTACATTAAGAGTTGTGGAGGGAAGGGTTACAAAGTTACATCAGAGGTCGTTTCTGAGAGAGGGTAAGGTAGGATCAGGGGTAGGGGAGAGGGAGGTAAGAGGGGTGTATTCATGGTATTAGGCTTTATTCAGGGATTTCTTGAAGAGTATAGTTTTTATTTCCTTTCTGAACATCTTGTAGTCAGGAGTTGATATCAATAGGTTGGAGATTTGGTTATCTAGTTTTGCTGCTTGAGTGGCTAGTAGGCCGTTGTAAAGTTTTTTTTCTGTTTTACTTCCTTGATTGGGGGGTGAGTGAAAGGGGTGTGTGTTTTTCTATGCCTGGTAGAGGTAGTTTGGATACTTGGCAAAAACCCAAGTAGTAGCAACAGATGACCACCGGAGGGATGTAAGCATAACCCCCTACCCCCCAACACACACATTCTACCCTGACTTCCCACTACCCCTCCAAGATGTAAATGAAACAGTACATACCTGCATATATGATAGCTTCAGATATGATAGCCAGTACTAGTAAAGCAGCAAGCAAGTTCCTGAAGTAGGTGGTGTAGTCAACCATAGAGATGGGAATCTAGGCTTCAATCCCATGCTTAACTACTACACTTATGGTAGAATATGTGAGCCTACCAAAACCCACCCAAAACCTACTGGACCACCATATAGGGGCCACCTGCAAACATAAGGGCTATTGTTATGGTATACAGTTGGGTTCAGTAGGTTTTAAATGAGTTTTAGTTGGCTTACCATATGCTATTAGGGGGTTATAGTGAGATGTGGACCTGGGCCTTTTTATGTGAAGTTCACTGCGAGTTACATATGTGGCCAATTTGCTAAAAATGCTGGCCCCTTCTACATCCCAATGACTTGTTTTGTGCTTTTTTTTTTTCTTTTGGATTTGTGGGGTTTTTTAAATGGCTCAAACAGATAGATGCACATCTGAAAAATGGAAATTTTTGAAAAAACAAGATAGACGTTTTGAAAATGACCATGTTTAGTACTGGACTTTTGTGCATCCTCTGTACTAATGTCTAAACTCAAATTTAGACATCATATCGAAAATGCCAATCTATTCTTTGCTGAGTCTTTTTTAATTAGTTCCAAAATATCTGATCTTTTGAACTTCAGAAATCTTGGATGGTTTTAAAGTTACCTTTGAGTACTCTGATTTTAAGATCATTGATGCAGAACTCTGGTCCCTAAAAGTGTTCCCCCTTAGAGATGTCACCCAAGCCTGCTTTTTGCCATCTGATCTTTTGTTTATAATAAATTGTTCTCTTTTCATCAGACCTTGTTTTTTTTTTATGCTGGAATAATATATGGTATACTACACTAGATATATAAAATAAATAGGATCCTATGTGGGTGATTGTGGGCTCCTGGGATATGTGTTTGATCAGTTTGCCACGCATGTCATTCTCTTCTTCTTAATTTGCTTCTAGAAGCTTTTTTTTTTCCCAACAATTTTACTTCAGATCAGTGGTGTACCTAGCATATGTGACACCCGGAGCCCATCTGTATGAAAAACATGATTTTTAGTAACAATCCACACTTCGCACAAGAGTGTACCTAGGAAAAAGCAGCATCTTATATACTGCAGTGAGCAGTAGAACATCAGTACACCCATTGTAAAACTAAACAAGCCAGACTAGTACAGATTGATTCTGCACAGTCAATGCTAACAGAGAACCATGTATTTTATACACACAGAAAACACTTTTGCCTAGTATGGAATATGTAATCACAAACTAACACCTCCCCCTTTTATAAAATTGTAGTGCGGTTTTTAGCTATGGCAGTAACAGCTCAGACGCTCATAGAATTCTGAGTGTCGTAGCTGTTACCATCACGGCCGGCGCTAAAAAATGCTCTATAGTTTTGTAAAATGGGGATAAAATAGAAATACATAGACAAAAGTTAAACTGAACCACCAAGAATCTGGACTCTGCATACAATGCAATACCACACAAATAGAAACAGTGACACATGTCCCCTAATATTGTGCAAAATATAAAGATAGCAGATGTAAATTTGGAAAATAACCCAGAGAAAGAAAAACTGAAACTGAAACATGATACCAGATAAAGGCCAAATGGCCCATCTAGTCTGCCCATCTGCTGTAACCATTATCTCTTCCTCTCTCTAAGAGATCATCACTTTACAAATTAACAAATACAAAATATAAAAATTTTAGGGGTAATTTTCGACAACAAACTTAATTTTCACGATCATATAAGTAACATCATGAAAACTACCTTTTACAGGTTACGTAAAATTTGATCTATTTCTAAATTTCTATGTCCCAAATCACATAATATCCTGATTCACTCCTTGGTGATGTCTAAAATCGACTATTGCAATTCTCTTTTCAAAGGAATTGCTTTACATGAAATAAAACGTCTTCAAATTATACAAAATGCATCAATTAAGCTAATAACCAAATCTAGAAAGTTTGATCATGTAACACCTCTTCTTAAAAATGCACACTGGCTTCCAGTTATTCACAGAATAACGTATAAACTTTGTATAATTACCTTCAAAACCCTTTATAATATGACCCCCGCTTTCTTATTTAAGTTATTAATTCCATATTCTGCAAAGAGAATTTTAAGATCTAATGAACAAAACTTATTGTCTATTCCTTTGTTGAAAATTATAAATACTAGACGACAATTTATTTTTTCATGTACTGCACCGCAGACTTGGAATGCTCTCCCTATATCTTTAAGGGAAGGGAAGGAATTTGGAAAATTTAAAAGTAACTTAAAAACATTTCTCTTCAAAGATGCCTTTGCAAACTAATTTTATCATCTTACTACCCTACTCTATTTTATTATATTTGTTATTTGTTATCCTCTTGTATTTTCCCTTAATGTCCTCTCTTTACTTTAAAGAATTGTATTTCATTCCTCCTCACCTAATGTTATGAATATGTTAAATTGAGTGTAATTTTGTCCTTTTTTAAGTATTTTTATTTATTGTATTGTCACCTTACAAATGTAAATTTTAAAATGTACATCGCTTAGAAGTTTGATTAAGCGATTAATCAAGAAACCTAATAAACTTGAAACTTGAATACCCCCCACACACATACACCCCTTAATGAAGCTGCATTGGGATTTTTTTTATTGAAGGCCATGGCAGTAAAAGCTCTGGTGATCAAAGAACTCCTATGAGCGTCAGAACTAATATTGTCACAGCTTGTTCGTCCATATAGTATAATGGACACGTCAGCCTTAGTAAAAGAGGGGGTTTATAAGTTAATTACCTGAACAGAAAACAAAAAAAGGGTTCCACCAAAGAGATTCCACAAGGAAAACAGCAGCACAAACACAAAAGAAACTGTGGAATTAATGATCCTGTCAGAAGTAATTGCTGCTTTTTATGGGGACGGGCGGGGATCGAGGTAATTCCTTGCGGGGACGGAGAGGATTGTGACGGGGACGGGTGGGGACAGAGAGGATCCTGGCGGGGATGCGTGGGGACAGAGAGGATCCTTGCGGGGACGGGCGGGGATGGGTGTGTTTTCTGTCCCCGCACAACTCTCTAGTCCAGCCAGCATGGCTTCAGCAAAGGAAGATTTTGCTTGACGAACTTGCTACACTTTTTCGAGGGAGTAAACAGGCAGATAGACAAGAGTGACCCAGTCGACATTGTATATCTGGACTTTCAGAAGGCTTTCGACAAGGTTCCGCATGAATGACTACTTTGAAAAATTATGAGCCATGGAATCGAGGGCTTTTCCTGTGTCATTGCTACCCACCCTGCCTGTTTGTATGCCTCTGCTTGCCCTTTTTTTATGCTGGGGCTGCGCTGGAGGGTTTGCCTGGGGGTAATCGACTTTTGGTGTCTAAGGCATTACTGTTAGCTAAGAAGATGATCTTGGTGTTCCGGCGGGTGGCAGCTACTCCATCTAAGGGCCAGTGGAAGCAGTTTATCTTTGAACTGGCTCTGCTGGAGCGTCGAGCTGTCTCGGATGGGAAGCTGAGTGGCTGGGAGAAATTTCAGGATATTTGCCACATAGGGCGAGAAGCCTTCTCCTTAACTCGTAATTCATGCTTGGGGGAGGGGGGAGGTCTGGATTAGCTGGTTATCTACTCTGCCATCCCTCTTGATCTGGTTTTTAATTGTTCTTTTCATGTTCTTCTCTTTCTCTTTTCTTTTATTGCTAGATTAGGCTTCACACTGTCTTTTATAAACTTGTCTACCTCCATTGTCACACTATAGGGAGGGGGATTGGGCAGGGGTGGGGAGCTTGGAGGACTTTGGGTGGAAAAATTCCTGTTGCGTAATGGTTATTGGATACCCTTTATTTTGATTTTCACTCGTTCTCCTTGACCAATACTGTGTGCTGCTATATACTATGCTTGTATTGTTTTTGTGCCGATAACTTCCTGAATTGCTCTTCGAGCCTTTTGTGCTTGTACTCGAGTGCTGTCTCTACCTCTTGTTTGGTTGTTCAACTATTGTTCAATAAAGAGATTATTAAAAAAAAAAAAGAAAAAAAAGGGGGATCACGAACAGATCGGAGAATGTTAGTGGGGAGAGGAATGTTAGGGGGCGTACCATGGCCACTGTACTGGGCCATGGTACGCCCCCACCTGGAAAACTGCATCCAGAAATGGTCGCCGTACATAAAGAAGGACACAGTACTACTCGAAAGGGTCCAGAGAAGAGCGACTAAAATGGTTAAGGGGCTGGAGGAGTTGCTGTACAGTGAAAGATTAGAGAAACTGGGCCTCTTCTCCCTTGAAAAGAGGAGACTGAGAGGGGACATGATCAAAGCATTCAAGATAATGAAGGGAATAGACTTAGTAGATAAAGACAGGTTGTTCACCCTCTCCAAGGTAGAGAGAATGAGAGGGCACTCTAAAGTTAAAAGGGGATAGATTCCATACAAACATAAGGAAGTTCTTCTTCACCCAGAGAGTGGCTAGTCTCAGTTAGGGCTCTGGTTTTTGACCTAAAGGCTGCTGCATGAGCAGACTGCTGGACACCATGGACCACTGGTCTGACCCAGCAGCGGCAATTCTTATGTTCTTATGTTCATAAAAGGGGGCCAAAGTGTGTGTGGGGGGGAGGGAATAAAACAAAAATGGAAAATAAGATATCATTTTATTGGACTAATACATTTTTCAATTAGCTTTCAGAGGCCAGAACCTCTTTTCTCAGGTCAGTAAAGTATACTGCTGTTACAGTATCCTGTCTTAACCTGAAGAAGAGGGTTTTGGTCTCTGAATTAGTAAAAAATGTATTATCATTAATCCAATAAAAGGATCACCTTCATTCCATTTTCTTTTTTTTTTAAGTTCAATCAAGTTTTATTGTTTTATGCAAAATAACAAAAAGAACAAAAACAGAGAACAACAGTGTAAGCGCACTTCATACAGAGGGCATCAAGAAAAGCTCAGTGTTATATGCAGGTAATAACAATTTCACAAAAAGAGAAAGAAAAAAAAAATAATCTGGTACCGACTCACATAGAGTTAATTAAAATATTAAACTCAAAATGACCAATTCAGCAATATATATAGAATCAAATATTCAAGTATTGCAATATTGAACAACAGGTGACCATACCTTTTTATAAGCCAACAGGGCATTATTTTTTTCAGCAGCAATTTTCTCATACTTAGAGAATAAACAGACAGTGTTCCACCACATAACATGGTTAAGCGAAGAAAAATCTTTCCAACAGGAGAGAATTGACTTAAATGCTAACAATAACAAACATTTCAATAGTCTAGCTTCAAATTTGTCTAGAGGAGATTTCAACGCTTGCTCTCCGAATATCAATATTGAGTATGAGAATGTATCAGTAAGAGACAAAATTTTACATATCATACTCCAAACATTTTGCCAGAAAACTTGTAAATGTGAACAACCAAACACCATATGTTCAAAGGTGCCAATGGCTAGTAAACAAGACCAACATTTGTTAGAGACTGAGGGGTCCAATTTGGAAAGCTTTAGCGGTGTCCAGTAAGCTCTGTGAAAAAGAAAAAGTACCATATGTAAAATAGCAGATGATCTCAACGCTTTAAAAGATGAGAGCCAATGCTCAGACCATATTATATCTAAGTTCTTTGCATCAGTATCTTGTATCCATATATCATATAGTACTTGAGGAGGAAGAAATTTCCTTTTATGGATGAGTTTGTACCATAATGAAGCTTGACCTTTACTTGATCCAATTTTAGATGACCATGTCAAAATAGTTGGGGTATCAGAAGAGAGGGTATGTGTTTTCAGAAACGCGGACACACAATGTTTCAGTTGCAACCACTGGTAATAATGGTTAGGTTCAAGGTCATAAGTGTCCACTAGTTTCGGATAATCTATAAAAGATTCGTCTGGTTTGATCTGATATATTGACCATAATCCCTTTTTTCTCCACGATTTCCACTCCATGTAGCTACCTTGAATTTTCAAATGTGGATTCCGCCACAAAGAGGAACTGTAAGTATTATTCCATGGCACATCAGCTAGAATATCAACCGTGGATAATGCAATTTTGGTGGATAGTATTATAGGTTTCAAGCTAATGTTGTTATCTAGTTGAGTGAAAGGTAGGAATTTTAGATATTGACTATCAAAGATGCGATGTTCCAGTTGTAACCAGGCTGGGACAGATGAAGAGGGAGGATCCGTAAGCCATTTGGAGCCTTGTCTGCAAAGGAAAGCCAGATGATATTCGTAGAGGCTAGGGAAATTGACTCCCCCATTTTCTTTTGTACATTTCAATTTTTTCAAAGCGATGCGGGGAACCTTATTGTTCCATAAGAATTTTGTTAGCATAGACTCAAATTTCTTGTATTCCCCCAATGGAAACAGAGTCGGAATCATAGATAATATATATGTTATTTTCGGTACAAGTACCATCTTTATTGAGTCCAGGCGGCCCCACCACGTCAGTTTCAAAGGTGACCATCGCGATGCAGTAGATTCATTCCATTTTCTATTTATAAACATTTATCAACACAGCTACAATACTACTTTAACCTAAAGCAAAAAAATAAATAGAAATTTTTTTCTACCTTTGTCTTCTCTGGTTTCTGATTTCCTCATCTTGTCATTCTCTTCCTTCCATCCACTGTCAGCCCGCTCTCTGCCTCTTCTACATGCATCTTCTTTCCTTCTATGCCCCTTCCAGAAACTGTATGCCTCCACCTTTCATCTCTCCCTCATCCCCATTGGTCTTGCATCCATCTTCTTCCCTTCCCTCCCCCAATTGTCTGGCATCTCTCTCCTCTCCTTCTCTTTCTTTTCTCCCTTCATCTTCCTTCTCAATTTATTTTCTGCATCTGTCTAGATTAAGTTACTACCTTGTCATCAATTTCCCTTTTCATTGTCTACCTACAGCTTGCCACCTCTTTCACTTACCCCCTTCAGTATTTCACTAACTCAATCCTCTCCCCCTAACATGTACCCTCTTTTTATTTATCCACTCCTTCCATCATGTTCCCTCTTTCTCTACCCCTTCCATCTAGCATCTTCTCCTCTCTGTATTCACACCCATCCAGCATCTACCCCCTCTTTCTCTTATTCAGTGTCTGCTCCCCTCTTTCTCTCTCTCCTTCCCACATCTGTGCAGCATCTGCTCTTTGTCTCTCCCTTCCCCCCACTTCCATCCAGCATCTGCCCCCTTTCTTTTCCTCCAACCCAATTCCATCCAGTATCCTTCCCACTTATATCTCTCTCCCCTTTCCCTACACACAAATTCCAACAGCATCTGTCCCTTTCTCTCCATCACCCTTCCATACCAGTATCCTACTCCCTTCTCTCATTCTCCATCCACCCCACTTCCCTCTTCCTCCATCACCCTTCCATACCAGTATCCTTCTCCTTTCTCTCTTTCTCCCTCCACCCCAGTATCCTACTCCCTTCTCTATTTATCCCTCTACCTCACTTCCAACTCCCTCCATCACCCTTCCATACCAGTATCCTGTTCCTTTCTCTCTCCATCTATCCCAATGCCATGCAGCCATTACTTTGGCTGCGGGTCCAACTCCTTCAACATCACTTACTTGTTCCAGAGCAGAACTGGCAGCCACAATCATCATGGGACTTTACTACACCTCCCCACAGCTGCCAACTCTGCTCCAGAACAAGTAAGTGACATTAGAGGGGGTGAACTGGCAGCTACGAGGAGGTGCAGGAAGGTCCCACAGTAGAGTAGGGCAGGAGGTTGCATACCAAGTATGCCGGCTGTACACCCCCTTAGGGCATGCACCCAGGGAGGACCTCCCTCCCCCTCGCCCTTGGTACAATAATGGGTATCTGCAAGGAGATTGTGGATATATTAACCTACGCCTGAGCGTGGGTGGGTGCTTTTCCTATAGCGGTACAGAAACCTGTTTGGGACCCCTGAGGAAGAGTTTTAGGTCGAAACAAGGACTGTATTAGGTCCTCTTCATTGTCTGAAGTTGTGGATGATCTTCAGTGTTCCAAGTTTCAGATTATATGTATAAATAAAGTTGGCATCACCAAGCAGGGCCGGGCCCAAGCAGGTATGGCTGATAGAGCACAGAGCACACAGCGCTGACCGAGCAGCTAATCAATTCCCAATTGGAGTGGTGGATCAAGTAATAAAAACACCTGGATTGATTCAAACTTAAAGTACTTTATTCCTTCAGGAACTCCACTTTACAGAAAACCCCCCAAAATAACATACATGGTTCAAAATGAAAACTTGGCTTTCAAAAATATATTCCAAAATAGCATCCCTAGGGCTTGTGTCCCTCCTGGTCCACTCAAACTTCTTACACCAGTGAATGCTTGCAACCCCAATACTATATTCAACTGGTTCAAAATGCTTTCACACAGTTTCTATTCTTTTTTTTTTTGTTGTTAAATCATTTTTATTGAGGTCAGTCAAGGAAACAATGGAAATACAATAAGAACAAAAGCAAATAGAAGCGGCTGTGTACAGAGCAATACAATGCAATCATCATCAACAGCAGTGAACATATTAATGAAATAAAGACCACAATATGAAGAAACAAGAAACACAAAAGAAATAAGGAGGAGGAGCCCATGCCCCCCCCCCCACCTAGAATATATCAAAAAGAACGAGTAAATGAGCCAGTATAAGCGTGGGGCCCCAGAGCACACCAAGCTCCGCAAGCCATGAGAAGGGAAACAACAAAAGGCAGAAAACTTCAAGCTGCTCACTTAAGAAACACCAACCACAAGAACATCCCAGTTTCACCATTTGACCCGAGAAATTTTCAATGTATTGTACCAAACCTGAAGAGTCCCCTACTCAAGGTACAACACCCACACCATTCATCACAAACCAATCAAGCAATCATTCAGTCACCAGGCATCTGCCCCATTCAGACACCCCCCTTATCCTCCCCCTCCCCCATCCGAGCTCACCCTATGGAACTCTTCCTTTACGCAGCTTCAATTGATCTTACAGCGTGACCTGGAGTGGGATTATAAAACCCTTCTTCTTGGCAATCAGACCTTGCTGGAAGCACAGGGCCTCATTGTACCACAGAGGCACTTTATCTATCTGACTTTGCTAATGGTTAAATGGACGATCCTACAGTACTGGACCCAGGACGGGGATATCCCCTTGGACTGCTGGCTCAATCAGATGTCTGAGCTGGCACAGTTTGAGCTCTGCTATCATAAACGATCTACCAGTCTGGAGGTCTGGGCGTACTTGGCTCTATGGAGAGTGTTCCTGCAGTTACCTCTAGTTTCTATTCAAAATTATCATTGGCAGCATCAGACTAAATCTTGCCTCTGAGCTCTTCTGACAGCAGAGCCCAGGGTAGAAGGGACCTCCTCCCAACACTACCATTGGTTGTGGTCCCTTCTCACAGGACCCACAATCTAGTCAAAAAGAAACCAAAAAGAATAAAAATCCAAAAACCACTGCCAGGGGTGTGCAGTGCAAACTGCCACAGCCTAGAAAAACTCAGGTTTTTTCCAAAAGAAACTTGCCAAAACCTTCACTTGGCATTAAGGCTCTAAAGTAGACTTCCCCAACTTGAGTTTACTGGGGCAGCCAGCCCCTTTACTTCTTTAGCAAACTGTTACTTCCCAGCTAACTGTTTCAACTTCCAAGTTTGCTATTTGGCAAAAACCCAGCATAACCTCAGTTTCAAACACAATCAGTTTCCATGTCACACAGGTCAGTTTCAGTATTCCCCAGACTAAAGTCCATAACTTCTCAGGGCCTAAATACTCTTCATTCTCAGAAGTTTCACTCATAAAATCTTCCAACATTAGTTATGACCTGTATGTTCTGTTGAGGTATGCTGCTTCGAGTCCTAGGAACTGGTCTTCCTTCAATACTCTGTCTCCTCTCCAGCTCAGGTTGGTGCAGTGGCTGCCTCCCTTCTGAGTACTGCTGCTGGCCCTTATAAGCCTCAGGATAATAAGCTGCAGGTGTTGCTTGTTCTTGGCTAAAATGGAGACTAGAAAGTTTGTGGTGTCAACTTGAACTGGGTCTCCCATGAATGTTATGAGTTGCTTTGTAAACATTCCCCCTAGGAACACTATTCCCAGCACTACTAGTTCCACCTGCATGTTGTTCTCCTTTTCTTAATTCAGGTGAAAACAAATAAGTATTTTCCTGCTCATGACTAAACCTTCCCTGACTGGTTCTAGTTCTGGGTTGAGGTGTTGGCAGGGTTCTTCCTCTTTGGGACAGTATTATCCCTTGCCTAGCCCTGGGCATTTTCATACCACCTTTCTCAGTCATAGGGTCTACCCTGTGACAATAAATATATTATATAAAATATTGTGTGTATATATAAATATTGTGTGTGTGTGTATATAGTATATACACGTATATATAAAATATTGTATATACACGTATATATAAAATATTGTGGCCGGGCCAGGTCCTGAGCAAGTGGGAAAACCCAGCTCGGACCATAGGTAAGATTTTTGTGTGCTTTTTGTATGGTTGGTAGAAGGAAAACCCGGACACTGGATTCAGTCCAAACAAAACTTCACCGGGTTTATTGTGAGGAAAAAGAAAATCCAAAACATAAAACTGCTTTTCACAGTCACTAGTTCACTTTACATAATTCCAGTGTCTGTTATATGAAATACAGTTCAGGGACTGGATAGTCCTTGTCACCACTTTATAAACAAAAATCTAAAGTATGATTTCTCAGTCTCTCTGAATCCTAGATTGCCCTTCTTAGGGGCTGCTGGCTACTCCAAGCCACAGTCCTGGCCAACACTGCTCAGGCACTTCAGGTGCCCACACTTCTCCAAACAATAGCATAAAGAGAAAGTTTAAAAAAAACCTTCTCTCTGCTTTTATTATTAGCACTTTTGTCCCTCCTAGGACTTTCACAGCCCTGCTTTGCAGGTTGTGTGGAAGCAAGCCTCCCTTTGCTCTCAGCTGTTCAGTCCCTCCCAAATGCCCCAAAGTCCTTCAGCTTTTGTTACCTGGGGACCTTCCCAATAAGGCTACAAGCATGGTTCAAACTAATAGGAACTGCTGCCTTTCTACTTCTGTGGCATTAATTAAGCACAGGCTTCTCTGTGCAAACTTTACTTTAGTGGAGGAATGTCACAACTTATAACTTTTAAATCATATCTCCATGCATTCCTCTGGCACACTTAAATCTGGTTCAGCCTCATTGCACCTCCCCCACCCTGTATCACTGGGGCTATAGTCACAGTCTTCTGTTTTCATGAATTCCCCTGTTTCACTCTTACCTCCCATCCCCCTCTCTGGGTGTTTGGGATAGTTTCTTTGCAAGTTTCTCCTCTGTTTGAGAAAACTTCTAGCCCTTCCCCCCCAAGGTTCAACTGGGACCTCACAGTACCTAGTTGGCTGCTGGATTCCTCTCCCTCCTTGCTGGCCTGGGGAATCCCCACATTCTTGGTGGCTTGAAAAAGTGGTTGGGCTGCTCTCAGTGTGCCGTGCTCTGCTCCTCTTGTTAGAGTCAGCTGGGGTTAATTTATTCTCCTGCAGTACTCCTGCTTAAGGCTTACCTGACTGCAAAGACTCGTAGCAAATTCTACCCCCTTCTGTGTTGACTCTGTTTTTCTCCTTAGAACAGGGAAAGGAATAATAGAGGCTAGATTGTGTTTTAGGTGCCCTCCCTGCCTGAATTCCTGGCTGCTGAATCACTTGCCTTTTCTCTTTTCTCTCTGGCTGGGTTAAAGCCTGACTTTTGGCTTGATGTAAAGGCTTTACAGCAGGGCTTTTGGATGTGACAAGGACTTCCCTGTCGCAAAATATATATAATTTTCAAACTACTATATCAAATTGCTAGTTTTTATTTCTTTTCTTCCTTATATACTGCTTTTACTACTAAGGTATCCTTTCCTCATTCTCATGTACTTACTTTTATAGGATTAAAGTAATATTCAACAGAATTTATGGACATCCCTTCTGGCTATCCTTGACCTTTTGATCATCTATGCATAATTTAAATGTAGCAGAGTAGCATATGAGTATGTTTTTAGTAATAATTAGTTAAGCAGAGCTTTGATTTACTTAAATACATAGAAGTAAAATGACAAGGTAGGAGGGGTTTTCTAAAACCTATTTTCCATGGAAATGAAATAAAATTCATAATAAAACAGTTAAGATGAAACAATTTAAAAGAAAGACTTTATGAAGCAATTGTCAAACTATTCACATTGTACTCATGGTGTGACATGAACCAACAAATCATCACACATGGATATTTTTTAATACTGGAGAAAGTGTATTTTTTTGTACACAGCTTCTTCAGTAAACAATATCTGTAAGCATGAATATATAAACTTACACACATTATTTTAGTCCTGCCCAAAATCTACCCTTAGGAAAATTTTCCCTGAAATTTGACTAAAATACAGGACTCAAAACCTGACTTAAAGATAAGATTTCTGTGCAATGCTGATGAAAGGTCTGTGAATGTTTTAGCTATGTTTTAGCAGAATCTATACTCATAAACACTGGTCAACAAACATTTTGCTGCTGGAGTTATATCACATGTACCTTAACAAGGGCCACATGCTGACTCTAAATCTGAAAACAGTTTTCATTTATCACATCCTGTTTTTAAGTTATGCATCAATTTGTGTTTATATCATTTTCGTCAATAACGTACCATGAAGCATTAGTATTTTACTGTTTCTGTAACACAATATTGCATTTTAGGACAGCTCATCAATCACATATACCAATAATTTGAAAGTTTATACTAAAAAGTGATTGTGCTGCTTTTTCTACCTGTGAATTTTTATATTTTGTTTGTTTTTGGTCTAAGATATTATAATTATTATGAACAGACGAGGTAGTGTTAACTATCCTGATAATTTCTGTTATGTCCGTAGACAATTTACTACATAAGATCAGCGAAAGAATCTGTCTAGCAGACTTCAAAGTGCATACAAGCATTATTTTGGCTGTAAAGTTGGCGACCAAGATAAAACATGGGCACCTCATGTGTCCTGCACTGTCTGCTATTCTGGATTAACAAAGTAGCTGAATGGGAAATGGAAGAAGATGCCTTTCACTGTACCCATGGTGTGGCGTGAACCAACAAATCATCACTCAGACTGTTATTTTTGTATGACAAAAATTGTTGGATTCACGAAGAAAAATTAATCAAAAATTGGGTATTCTGATTGCCCGTCGGCAATTAAACCTGTTCCTCATGACTCGGAGAATCCAGTTCCAATTCCTCCTTCCACATCTGCAGCACAATGTGCCGAAAGTTCAGATGAAGAATGTGCCTCTGCTGCTGTGGAGGAGTTGTATGAACCTGAAGTGGATGAAAAACAACCTCACCTGCTAACTCAAGAAGATCTTAATGGGCTGGTTAGATACTTGTCACTGTCAAAGGAGAAAGCAGAATTGTTGGGTTCAAGGCTGAAGCAATGGAATCTTTTAATACAGAACACTAAAATATCTTTTTTCCCATGATCCTCACACTATCCTGGCTTCATTTTACCAAAAGGATACTGATATTAATGGTATCATGCATGAACTGAGATATGAACATATTTCTGATGAATGGAGACTATTCACTGATTCAAGCAAAGCAAGCATTAAAACGGTACTTTTACATCATGGAAACCAGAAACCATCTGTTCCTGTTGCTCATGCAGTTAGAGGAAATGTACGAGTCAATGGAGATACTTTTAAATCTCACATGCTAGGTAGATCACCAGTGGAACCTCTGTGGTGATCTCAAAGTTGTGTCACTCCTGAGTCTGCAACTGGGGAACACCAAATACATGTGCTTCTTGTGTCTTTGGAACAGTTGTGATGATGCTAACCTCTACAGGCAGAAACAATGGCCAAAATGAGATGAATCCGTACCTGGCAGATACAATGTGAAGCACCTGCCATTATTACATTGTGAGAAAATTTACCTTCCTGAACTTCACATAAAACTGGGTCTACTGAAAAATTTTGTCAAGGTGATGGACAGAAATGGTGATGCATTTTCTTCAAACCGCTTAGAACCTAACGGATGTAGCGGTATATAAGAAATAAATTACATTACATTACATTACACCTATGAAGTACGTTTGGTTTTGAGAAAAATGAAGCCAAAATCAAAGAAGGTGTTTTTGTTGAACCTGAAATCCGTGAACTGATCCTTGTTCAGAATTTTCTTGGTAATCAGAGATCAGAGAAGTATGCTGAGCTTGTGGAGAACATGCTGACAGCATATCAGCTAATGGGTGCCAGAATGTTACTTAAAATGCACTTCTTACATTCTCACCTCGACTTCTTCCCACCCAATCTTGATGAACATGGGGAAAGATTTCATCAAGATATCAAGGTGATGGAAAGCAGGTATCAGGGAAAGTTCAATCCCAATATGAAGGGAGACTATTGTTGGTTCTTGTAAAGAGAGAAAAATGTACAGTACAAGCGTAAAAACAAGTGTCTCAAACATTTCTGAACATGCTGAAATCACTTTTGTGTGAGTTGAGAGGCATAAATATATGCTATAACTTATTGTCTTCATGTTTGTTTTCAGAGTAAACTCCTTAACACAAGTTTGGTGGGACACAGTTCATACTCACGTGAGCGGACTGCTGGGCATGATGGACCACTGGTCTGACCCAGCAGCAGCAATTCTTATGTTCTCACAATATTGTGCCAATATGGCAAACTGTCTCAAAAAATCAGTAACGCATCTCAGAAACCTGACGTGCTAGCTGAATTTAAATTACAGATCTGAAATCAGAGTCATTAAATTAACTAAAAACGCTTCTTAAGTTCTCAGTAGCAAAGAAAAACTTTTTTTTTGTTGACCAGTGACTCAATTACACTATTAGGGGCATAATCAAAAAACTAAAATGTCCAAAATCAGCATTTGTATATCCTAATTGCCAGAATGTCCAAATGCCAATAATTGAAATTGTTTTCTGGATGTCTATTTATTTATTTATACTGTTCTTCCAGGGGAGCTCAGAACAGTTTATATGACTTTATCCAAGCATTTTTCCCTGTCTGTCCCAGTGGGCTCACAATCACAATCAAATGTACCTGGGGCAATGGGGGATTAAGTGACATGCCCAGGGTCACAAGGAGCAGAATGGGTTTGAACTCACAACCTCAGGGTGCTGAGACTGTGGTTTTAACTACTGCACCACACTCTTCCCTAGTGAGATGTTTCACCTGCTGTGCTTCCAGAATTCAAGAGGGCATGTTATGGATGTGCATTGGGCAGGCTTTGGGTGGACTAAACTTGAACATCTTGAGAAGATTTTACTAAATGATGCTAGAGGTTTTTAGTGCAAGCCGGAGAGGTAAATGCTTGCTCATAGGCATGCTATGAGAGTTGAAGCATTTTCCTCACCAGCCTGTGCTAAAATCCTCTAGCACCATTTAGTAAAATGATATGATTTAAATCTAAACAAAACCAAGAAAAAAAAAATTATATATATATAGCCCCATTTAATAAATAATTCAGACAAAAAGAATATATTTTGGGTTATTTATTCAACAGATAGGCACAGCAATAAAGATCCTCACCAGCAAAAGTAGTTTGTGAAACCTTCATTCAGCAAGTGGTAATAACTTCAACTAAACACTTTCTGTAACTGTTGATCAGTCTTTTAAAAGGCTCTTGGAAATTTTTATCTCATTTGTCCATAGGATTTAATTTAAAAATGTTTATTCTGCCTTTGTGTTCATCAGAAAATCCAAATTGAATCTTAAAATGAAGCATTAAAAAGCCTTATAATCGCCAGCATAAATTGACATAGGGACATAATCGAATGCATGTAAAACATGGCTTTCTGTACACCCCCTCCCCCCGCCTCATTCATATCCTCTAGTGTTATGGATTATTTTTTCAGTCTTCCTTTATAACATTATATCGCCTTGTCTTTGATGCTGAATTGGTAAGTACTCAGCTCTCATCTTCGCCCTAATAGCAAATTATTTCACACCTCTGCGATGCTCGTGTGGTTTTAATTAGCCTCTACTTCTTCATCCCGGATGTTACTAAATTACTTGGGTTGAGTGCAATGCTCAGCCTGGGCATAATTTATTATCTTGGCCTTTAAATAGTGAAGGCCCAATTCATAAAAACCTTTAAATGCTAAGCACAACAACTTAAAATCAATAAGCTGTGCTTCTGGAAGACAAAGTATACAAACCAAGAAGTTGCCCATTTTCAACATGTTGTATGTTTATGGTTTATTCTATTTGTGATGCTGCCTTTCCTAGTAGTATGGTTTGCAATACTATATAAAAGGATAAACAGAAAAGGAATGCCATAATGAGATAGGAAAGTTAGAGTAGTATCAAAACTATGCATTATTTAATGCTCAGAAATAGGTGAGCAGCTGAACAGACTTACAACTGTGCATTGATGGGAATCAGCTAAACTAGTGTCTCTCAAACTATATGCCTTGGCACAGTGGTTTACCTCAAAGAGATTCCAGGTGTGCCACGAGAGATTCCAGAATTTTACTTTATGCCTGGAATAAACTACCTGAGTTGGTCCCCAACGCCTCTTCCCTTCCCTTGTTTAAAAGCAGACTGAAAACCCATCTTTTAATGTAGCCTTCAATCCATAACCCTACACCCCACTGCCCACCAACCTAGACTGCAGATTAACCATTTCCCCTAACTGTATCCATGGCGTCCTGTTTGTCTGTTTAGATTGTGAGCTCCTTCGAGCAGGGACTGTCTTCTTTGTGACTCCGTACACCACAGGTGTCAAAGTCGGTCCTCGAGGGCCAGAATCCAGTCGGGTTTTCAGGATTTCCCCAATGAATCTGCATGAGATCTATTTGCATGCACTGCTTTCAATGCATATTCATTGGGGAAATCCAGAAAACCCGACTGGATTCCGGCCCTCGAGGAGGGACTTTGACACCCCTGCCGTACACTATAGAAATAATTAATAGTTTTAGTAGTATAAAGTCAAGTAGGTGTGGTTGACTTAGGCATCGGTAGGCATCCAAGTTAGATGCTGGTAAATTATACAGGTGCCTACTTCTAGGAAGGCAAGGAAGTAACATTCTAAATGAAGATCAGACTTGTCCATGCTCTCATTTTCTCAGTGGTCAGTTACGGATGCGAAAGCTGGACACTACGGAAACAAGACAGAAAGAAGATTGACTCATTTGAGCTTTGATGCTGGAGAAGGATTTTAGGCATGCCGTGGACTGCCAGAAGAACTAACAAATTGATTCTGAAGAGATCAAACCGGCTATGCCACTCGAAGTCCAAATAATGAAGTTGCAAGTGTCTTAGTTTCAGCCATAATTAACATAACTGGCACTACAATTACGCCTGATTGCCTGTCATTATTGGAACTGGGTTTAGGATTTGTTCCAACCAAGCTGTATGACCCTTTTGAGACCCGTTTGGCTCTCTATAAATTTTTACGCAAACTTCATACTCAGCATTATTTTTTGGATAAAGAACCTACCATCGATTCATCTTTGATAACACGGAAATCGGGATGGCATCCACCTCTTCCTCTCCACCCAAACTTAACTACCTGGATGGATTTAGTGATTCATGATGTTGAAATATTGGAAGAAAATTTTATTTCTCCTCCAGATAATCTCACTAAACAGCAACGACATGCTTTGAGAGATTTACGCAATAATCAGGATATTGTAATCTCTCGTGCTGACAAAGGAGGTGCCATCGTACTCCAATCATGTACGAATTACCTGGCAGAGGTAGCCAAACATATAGATGATAGACAGTTCTACAAAAAATTGCTGAATGATCCTGTGGTTGATTTGAGGATCCACATATCTGATGTTGTTTCTCATGCCTTAAAGAAAAAGATGATTACAACTAAAGAGGCTGCCTTTCTTTGTCCTCCGTTCCATAACACTCCACGAATAAGGTTTTTGCCAAAAATTCATAAATCTACTACTCACCCCCCTGGGCGTCCCATCGTTTCAATGACTCATTCTGTGCTTGAACCCCTTTCTAAGTTTTTGGACTTATTTCTACAAAAAGAGATTTTGAAAATTAGGTCTCATGTCAAGGACAGTACTCATATGATTAACATTTTGAATTCCATTCCGCAGTCTCAAACTGATGGGCTTTTGATAACCCTCGACATTAAGGCATTATACACCATGATCCCTATTTCAGGTGCATTAAATTTGCTTCAACAAATATTTGTAAATCAAACTTATTGTCAGCGGATCTCTTCAGCCTTTTTGATGGAATTGGCGACACTGGTACTTACCAGGAGTTATTTTTGGTGTAATGGGGAGTTTTATTTACAAACCCATGGGATAGCCATGGGAGCCTCTATGGCTCCCGCTGTCGCAACACTGTATATGGCCCAATTGGAGGAACAACACATCTATACCTCCTCTTGGTTTCAGAACATCACAGTTTGGAGACGCTTCCTAGATGACATTTTTTGCATCTGGAAATCTGATGTCCATACTTTCAACTCCTTCCTTGAGTGGTTAAATCATCTAGACCCCAATATTCAATTCTCCGCCACCATTAACCATCAGGAGATACCATTTTTAGACATGACCATTTTCAAATCACATGGGGCACTATTGACAACAATTTTTCGTAAACCCACTGACCGTAACAGTCTACTTCGCTACCACAGCTTCCATCCTCAACAGCTTAAGAACAGTCTGCCTCATAGCCAATTTTTACGGTTGAGGAGACTTTGTCACTCTACTACTGAATACAAGACTCAATCCCGAGTATTGAAGAGACGTTTTCAACAACGAGGATACCCAAAACATGTAATACGACGAGCGTACACGCGTGCTAAATATGCACATAGACATCTACTTTTGCAATATAAACAGAATTCTGAAGATGAAAATCTGTTGATATGTGTTCAACAATTCTCCCACCTGGCTTATAACATCAAGAACATTGTCCTTAAACATTGGCACATCATCAGATTGACCATGGGGAATGAATATGGCCCGCCCACTTTTGCATTCAAAAGAGCAAAAAACTTGGGGGAACTTATTGGTCATTATAAACATAAACAAAATGAACCCTCTGCAATCAACGGTCACTATAGATGTGACCAATGTCAATGGTGCGAGTATGCATTGGTAGGGGAAACTTGGTCTCACCCCTACACTGGCCAGGTATATACAGCTAAAACGAGAACTAACTGTAAGACTGATCATGTTATTTATATGATCATTTGCCCTTGCCCAAAAATCTATATAGGACGTACCAGCCGACCTATGCATATTCGACTTAATGAACACAAGTCACGTGTCAACAACACTGGTGTCGAAACTGCGCCCTTGGTCCGTCATTGGTCCTTAATGAAACATAAAATCACTGACTTAAAATGGCGTATTATTGATACTGTTCATGTTGGGTGGGAGGGAGGAAATTATGAACACAATCTAAACATCAAAGAATTGCGCTGGATGTTTAAGCTTAACACGATGTATCCCAATGGCTTAAATCTAGCCAGTGATTGGCTTACAGCGAGCATATGACTTTGTCTCTTGACATCGGTGATAAATAAGTAGAGAGTGTGGGTGTGTCTGTGGTATACAAGTTAAAGAACTGTGGGTGCAAAGTGGATTGGCCAGTTGTGAGTCACATGATCTAGTGGTTTAATTTATTAGCTTCCATTTCGCCGGTGTGTTTTCACTTCCGGCTCACAAATCATGGATTTAGCATTCAGCTAAGATAGTATACTGCTCTGGTAAGCTCTGTGGCATTGTTTAAATTTTAATATTGCTGGGTTTTGAAACTTTAAACTTTAAACTTTAAGCTAACACAAAGTTTTGCTCTTTATAGTGTTCTCTTTCCCCGACCCTGATGAAAAAATGAAACGCGTCGGTGGGGATTGAGCCAGACCCAGTTTACAAAAAAGCTAAGTAACAGCTACATTGGCTACTAATATAGTATTAAGCACGAGCACTTTTATAACTTAAAAGAAAACTATAAAATAATATATTGAAAAATCGCATAATATAAAAGTTCCTGTGAGGACAGCTACCATGCGTTAAAATCGTGTGGCACTCTGAGGAACTTTAAGCGAAAAATATGGTGGCTATCTTTAATTAAGTTCTGTTTCTTGATACGATATTTTGTGCACTTTTTTGTTTTTAGTTTGGTTACGCCATCAGAATAGAGAGATCATTGGAAAAGGACATCATGTTTAGGAAGTCAAAGGAACCAGGCGAAGAGGGCGACCTGCAATCAGATGGCTGGACACATTGAAAGAAAAACCATGGGGATGATACTGGAGGACCTTTCCAGATTAGCACAAAACCAATTTCAAGTTGCTAGGACTCAAACACGAGTTGATGGCACCTAACAACAACAACCTCTAGGAAGCCTAGTGACGCCTAAGCACATCTAGGCACTGCTAGGCTGGATGTCATCGGCATAAGTGAAGACTGTAAAGTCTATAGATTGAGCTAAAGTAAGTAGAAGGGTTAAGAAAATATTAAAGAGTAGGGGCGAAATAATCGAGCCCTGGGGAACCCCATAAGTTTGGGCGATTGAGGACTTACATTCCACCAACAAATCAATGCTGTAACACAAAAATGCTTTCATAAGTTACAACTAATCCATTCTATCTCCTCTCTTCTCAACCCATCTTGCAGAACTCTCTGATCTAGTAATCAAAACCTGCTCTCCATTCCTCCAATAAGAGAACTCTTTTACGACACCACACACAAATCCATTTTCTCTGTCACAGTTCCCACACTGTGAAATGCTCTCCCTACTGATCTTCGTTTAGAAAACTCTTTAGATAAATTAAAATCCAAACTTAAAATGTTCCTCTTTAAAGACGCTTTTACCTTGTAAATACTATTTCCTTTGAAATTCAATTATCCTTTACAGAATTCTTAAGGCAACCAAAATGCTTTTTTTTTTTTTAGAAGTGACCTCCCCAGCCTAATTGTACCTCCCTCTCCAATTTCCCTCTTTTATTTTTATTTTTATCTCAATGTATTTATTACCTTTTCCTTCCCATTCTTTCCTAATGTATCATGTACATTTTAGCTTAGCCAAGTTTTTATTCTTTTTTTAAACTTTTACTACATATTATTGTAAACCGTTTAGATACCTGTATGATAAACGGTATATCAAAAATAAAGAAAACTTGAAACTAGGTGTAATCTTAGACACTGAACTGATGAGTGTGAAGACAATTGTTGCTATACAAAACAAAACTTTTTTTAAATCTTTTACGAGTCCACTTGTATTGGACTTACTTGTTTTTAACCCCACCCTTTTGTTTATACCCTTAATATCTTACTTTTCTTTCATCATTGTAGTTCTCCCCTTCTTTTCTACTAGTACCCGTTTGTATATCAAAACTTTAATAAACTTGAAACAAGAGGAATGAATTTGTCATGGTACAGTTATTTTGCAGTAGAGCCATTGGGCTTAAAGAACTAGCTAGACTTCTCTGCCTGTGATTATTAAAATGGAGCGAAAGACTATTAGGGGCATTTTCAAAATACTAAGACGTCCAAAAAATGGCAAAAATCAGCATATAAATGTCCTAATTGCCTGGAGGTCCAAGTATCAATTTTTTATAACCATCTAGCTGGATATTTTCCCCCTCTTTTACGAACGCATAGCATGGGTTTTAGCACTGGCAGCGGCAGTAACTGTTCCAACGCTCATAGGAATTCTATGAGCATCGGAGCAGTTACCGCCGCAGCCGGCGCTAAAACCCACGTTATGCGTTTGGAAAAGAGGGGGTTTGTGAAGCGTCCTAACCGCTGTGTGTCCAGAACTAAGGGGTGTGTTGGAGGCATGTTTTGGGTGTGCTTTGGGCATGCTTAGACTTGAATATCTTGCGGTAATAATCAAACCTCTCCCAAGATGTCCTGGACAGAACATAGAGGTTCTGAGCTAGACCTGTTTTAAGTGCCAAAAAGTTACCCAAATTGACCAGCTGACTACTGGAGGGATTAAGTTATGGACCCCCTCCCACCCCCACCACCAGCACACACATTCTCCCACCCCACAGAGATCTGAATGAAATAGTCCATGCATGTCTATAGAACAGGAGCATCTGGTATGGGAAAGCCTAGTAGAGCTGCACACAGGTATTTTAAGTAGTCTGTTGAGTGGGCTAGTGAACTATAGAGAGCAGGACCCAGACCCATAAGCCACTCTAAACACTACATTTATGGTGGAGAATGTAAGGCCACCAAATCTCACCAAACACCTACTATACTGCCATATACTGTAGGTGCCACCTACAGCCATAACGGCTATTGGGGTGGTAGATAGGTGGGTATAGTAGCTGTTTGGGGAGTTTTGGAGGGCGCAACATACATTATAAAGAGTATATGGTGAGATGTACATCTGGCACCTTTTATATGAAGGCTACAGCAATGCCTTCTATGGTGTCCGACTGTGTGGTGTAACAAGCCCACTGCCAGCAGTGGTTTTTTTTCCTATGAAAAGTGTAAAGGTTAGACAGCCCCAGTGCAGAAGAGCAGACCAGGTCAAGGCAGGCGATGACTATCTCTGGAATAGCCAGTATGAGACAGGGAAAGTTCTGTATAGAGCCTTGAAATCCTGGCAGTAGACTTTTACCAGAAATGCTTGCTGTTCCTTTTAAAAATATGAGCAGGGAAATCTGACTCCTGGCAGATGTAGCAGTTCTCTAGAGCACAGTTCTTCAACCACCGGTCTGCGGAGGATTCGGGTCCCCGCCGCAGCAAAAGGTGCCGGCGTCAGCTGACGTGCAACTTCCTGTTGCCGTCGCTATGCCGGCACTCCTGCCTTCCACCACCGACTTCTGCCGCGTAAGTCTCCTGCTCCAGCCTTTGTCTCCGCACCCCAGACAAGCAGGGGCAGCTCTGTGTGCTTTTAACTTCGGCACACAGCTGCCTCTAAGCAGTATTTTAGCGCGGTTTCATGAGGCAGCCTCGGGGCCTTTGGTAGGCCGGCCCACATCGCATCATCGAAGTGGGCCGGCCTACCAAAGGCCCCGAGGCTGCTTCATGAAACTGCGCTAAAATACTGCTTAGGGGCAGCTGTGTGCCGAAGTTAAAAGCACACAGAGCTGCCGCTAGCCTACATAGAGGAAACATTTGCTGGAGAGGGAAGGAGGGAAGGGAGTAGGGGTGATCCTGGACAAGAGAGGGGAAGGGGCTACTGCTGACAGGGGAGAAGGGAAAGGGAAGGGACGAGAGTTACTGTTGGATAAGAGGAGGAGGAAAAGGAGAAGGGGTACTCCTGGACAAGGGAGGTGAAGGGGATACTGCTGACAGGGGAGAAAGGAAAGGGAAGGGACGAGAGTTACTGTTGGATACTAGGAGGAGGAAAGGGAGAAGGGGTACTCCTGGACAAGGGAGGGGAAGGGGATACTGCTGACAGGGGAGAAGGGAAAGGGAAGGGACTAGAGTTACTGTTGGATAAGAGGAGGAGGAAAGGGAGAAGGGGTACTCCTGGACAAGGGGATACTGTTGACAGGGGAGAAGGAGAAAGGACGAGAATTAATGTTGGATAAGGGGAGGAAGAAAGGGAGAAGGTACTGCTGGACAGGGGAGGAGGAACATTGGAAGGAAACAGCTGGCAAGGGAGATTAGAGGAGGGGAAGGAGTCAGGATGGAATGGAGAGATCAGATGAGGGAAAGGGGAGAGACAGAGGAATGACAAAGTAGAGAGAGATTGATGCTGGGAAGGGGGGGTCAGATGAAAAATAAGGAAAAAGGGACAAAGATGCTAGATCTGGTGTAGGAGAGAGGGGCATAGAAAGAACGCAGATACCATATGGGAGGGGGAGGGGTAGAGGGCAGACAGTGGATGGAAGAGGCAGAAGCTGGATTGAAGAAACAGAGGGCAGACGCTGGATGGAAGAGAGTGAAAAGACGATGAAAGCAGAAACCAGAGACGACAAAAGGTAGAAAAAAATAATTTTATTTCTATCTTGTGATTAGAATATATCAGATTTAAAATATGTATCCTGCTAGAGCTGATGTTAGACATAACTGGGGAGTGCAAAGCCCAGGCAGTGCATCTTTAGCTTCCAGCTGGCTTAGGGCTCTCTCTGACCAGTAGGCAGTTGCCCTAGTTGCACTCCCCCTAACACCATTCCTGCCATGTGTGACTGCGGTATTCTGTTAGCATGATATTTGTGTAGCATTCTGTAATAATTTGGCTTATTCAGTTTTCTTGATAGTAGAGGGGATATATGTGAAGGGGAGGGGAGACGGGGTTTTTTGTTGATCCTTGTCCTGTATTATTTATATTTATAAAATGACAATTGTACAGAATATTGTTTCTTTTTATACTTTAATAAAATATGTTCAATATAAAATCATAAATATTTGAGGTTTGTGCGGATGGGATCAGATGGTTAATGGGACCGAGCTCGCGGGGACGGGGCGGCAATGGGGTTTTTAAAAATTTCAGTCTTATTAGTTTGCCGGTCCACAAAATAATTATTTTATTTCCGCAAGTCCATAGGTGTAAAAAAGTTGAAGAACACTGCTCTAGAGAACTGATTCACCTCCCCTCCCCCCCCTCAGCCAGGCAGAGGGGGCGTGGTTTAGAGCTCCCTAAATGGAAGCTGGTGAGGGAGTCAAAGGAGGAAGGAGCTGGGAGGTGCCCAGCAGAAGGAGCAGGAGACGAAAAGAGGCACAAGAGGACGTTTGTTTTCCCAGTCAGATTATGAGAGGCTGGAGGACTGGGTCAAGTGAATAATGTGGAACTTAAGGATTTTTAAACAGCAGAGAGTGTACCAGAACCTAGTGTGAAACTGAGGGGAATCAACTGCTGTAAAAGTGAGTGTGCGGACTGTGCCATTAACTCTATGAGGAGGGCATTGCTTTGAACTGTGTTTTTTGTGTGTATTTTTGACTGGAAGAAAGTAACTTGTGCAGGCAAGAGCAAACCTGCTTATGAACTGTAACATGTTTGAGCTATTGGGTTTTTGTCTTTTCAAAACTAGCTCAGAGAAAACATTTTGGTTTTGCTATTTTTGTTTTACTTGTTGGCTAGGGTTTTGGCACTGAGGTACGTTTGAATGGAGGCAGCTAATTAGCAGCAGTGCAGTGCAACAGCTGTGCCTGGAAGCCGTGCTGAAGGCTGAGCCAGCCTGTGTTTAAAAACTGTCTCTTTTATGTCTGCTAGTTTGTGGACTGTAAAGAAGGTAAAGCTTAAATTTAATTCTTTTGCTTCACTTATAACCAGAGACAGTTATTTAAGAACTGTTTGGGCCAAAAGCTGTCTAAATGCAAAGAACATGCTCAGCCTGTATAAAGGGGCAAAATACCTTTGATAAAGTTAGGCCTTTGCTACCAGCTACTTTAAGAATCTGCCTGAAACTATTGCTATACTGTACCTCTTTGAAACCCGTGTCTTTACCTGGCATAGGGCTGGCCAAGAAGTTAAGATTTTTGGAAGTTTGCCTAATTGCAACAGCTGAGGTGGCTGTTGGCCAGTTGCTGGAGGAGAAGTTGTATGTTTATTGCTGAAATTCTTTGTTTTTTGTTACTTTTTGAAACAGCGGAATTGTTTTGTGTGAGACAGGATGTTTTGAACCCGAACACAAAGTCTGACCAGTGGCCAAGAATAATAAATCTTTTTAAGAACTTGAACCTTTGGTGGAAGTTTCCTTCTTTTTGCTGGAAAGGGAAACCCTTATCCAAAATACTGGGGTTTAATCACAGCTTAGCCGTTGTCAGGCCTGAAGGATACTTCAAGCTAAAGGGGACACATCGGCTCAGGATTTTGTCACAGCCCAGGTGGTCTGCTGCGCTAATCGGAGATCCTGGGTTGTGACAGTGGTCTGTGTGGCCAGTTCATTATGATTCTGGCCCCTTGCACATCCAAATAGTCTGGATTTGGACATTTTGAACTTGGACATTTTGTGGTCGGACATCCTGGTGACCAAGACATCTAAGTAGACAGTTTTCAAAAAAATAAAATAAAATAAAATTGGGATGTTTAGCAGTTTTGAAAATGGCAATTCCTCTGCCTGTTTTTGGACATCTTGCAAGAAATGCTCAAAGTCAGACTTAGACGTCCGATTGAAAATGCCCTTCTATTCTAACAGAAGTTTAACAATGTTTATTTTATATCCTTCAGTCAATGACTTCAGTGACTGGGGAATTCTATAAACAGCACCTACATTAGGCATTGCTGGGCTCCCTAATTGCAGCCGTCTAGCAATACCTAAGTTCAGGATCAACGCCTAACTTATTTTTTAATTTGCTTAATCAGTGTGGGAATTGAAAAACTGGCCTAATGGAGCAGTGTCTATGTATGAGGGGGCACTAAAATATTCTTAGCCCAACCAAGAAGAGAATTATGTGGAGCCGTGAAACTTACAAGTTATTCCACATATTCACCTCTATGTTCATCTCACTTGACTCTGATGTCTGCTCACTGAAATACTGCTCTGCTACTGCAATCACCACCAAATCACTCGAAAATTGTCACCTTTTCAAACTCTTTTTTAAGGTTTGGAAACAGAAAATAATCAATTGGAGCAAGATCTAGAGAGTAGAGTGAATTGTTTATGCACTGAAACCCCAATTGTATCAAAACATTCATCGAAGATTCTGACCCTGGTTTCCTATGCATCACGGAATCATGGATTAAAAAAGATGAACTCTGCTCCCATGGCTACCAAGGTCTCTTTTCACCTAGATCTAACCGTAAAGGAGGTGGCCTGGCAATTCTCTACAAATCCTTTTTCGATGTTCAGCTCCTCGAAAGGGGTTGCCACACCTCACTAGAATACATGCTTGCTTCTGTCAACGATGAACTTCACCCTCACCCACTGGGCATCCTGCTCCTAAACCGCCCACCTACCCCTTGGAACAACTCCTCCGAACTCGTCCTTGAGACTATAACAAAAACACCTTCCTCAAGTTCCAAAGGTTATTGATCATCGGAGACATTACATTACATTACATTACATTAGTGATTTCTATTCCGCTTGTACCTTGCGGTTCAAAGCGGATTACATAAGAAGAAGCTGGACATTTCCAGGAGGGTACGTGACATTTAGGGTAAGACATCAATCTCTACCTGGACAACATCACCAGCAAGGATACGATTGAACTTATTAGCTTCCTCACCTCCCTTGGCCTCCCCCCCTGCACCATCCCCTAGCCACGAAAAGGGGCACACACTAGACCTCAATTAGCTTCCTCGATCTTACAGCTCACAAGACGTCAGTTGACGACACTCGCTGGGAACATGTCCCCTGGTCTGACCACTTCCTAGGGGCTTTCTGTCTCCCCATCTTAATGTCGCACCTTGGGGCTCCACCCCACACTTCCAACCCTATTACCTTCCGCAAAAAAATCACAAGCAATCTGTTCTGGTCTAAATTTCTCAATCTGTTCTCCTCTGCCCCTAAGCCTGCAGATTCAGGTACTAATTGGCATAACTGGGTCACTCTCTCCGAATTCACCTATCTTTCCCTCGCCCCTCTTTCCACTAAATCCATCTCCTACCCCCGCAAGGCCCCTTGGTACCTCCCATATCACAGAGAGCTAAAACAGAAATGTTGAGCTCTGGAGCGCATATGGAAAAAATCAAAATGTCCCATAGACAGACAGTCCTGGAGAGTCAATATCAAGCTGTATAATACAGCGCTAAAAAAAGCAAGAAAGAACTTCTATGGTGACAAAATCTCCAGGTTCAACAATCAGAGCAGTACACTATTCAACATTTGGTGCTCCCTAACCTCCAAAAGAGACCCCACCGTGCTCCCCTCCTCTCCCTCAGCCGATGTTCTAGCAAAATTCTTCAACGATAAGGTTTCTTCCTTGAGATGCTCCTTCCCTCCTTCAGTCTCCTACAACTCCCTAGTGCCCACAGATTCCACTCCCACCCTAATGGTCTCCAACCCTATCCCAGCTAACAGATCCTGGACCACCTTTGAGCGCGTATCTGAATCCCTGGTCCTCAATCTCTGCCTCAAACTGAAATCCTGTAACTGCTCCTTGGACCCATTCCCCTCCTACCTTTACGAGAACATTCCCACTCAGGCTATCTCTTCTATCACCAATCTCATAAACTCCGTCCTTCAGTCGGGCCATTTCTCCCCAGAAATGGGTCATATCACCTTGACCCCACTACTGAAAAAATCTGACCTTGACCCTTCCATACCATCCAGTTATCGCCCAATTGCAAATATCTCTCTCCTAACCAAGATGCTAGAGTCCATCATTTCTACCCAACTCTCATCATACTTAGAGAGATTCTCTATTCTTCTACCCTATCAATATGGCTTTCGTCCTAGCTTTAGCACCGAATCCCTACTGTCTTCCCTGATTTCAAGGGTTCAACAACTTCACTCTCGAAACAAGTTCGCCCTCCTCCTACAATTTGACCTTTCCACTGCTTTCGACATTGTCCACCATGATATTCTTGTTTACCAACTCTCTGAGATAGGCATCAACTCCACAGTCCTAGATTGGTTCTCTAAATTCCTCCGCTCTCGTTCTTACATTGTTAACATGAATGGCACCTCATCCTCCCCCTGGAAACCGAATTGTGGAGTCCCGTAAGGCTCTCCACTATCTCCTATCCTTTTCAACATCTATATGTCTTCCCTAAAACTCCTCCACCTATCCCCCCTTGAAACAATTTATACTTATGCAGACGACATCCTCGTTCTTCTCGAGACTGATTCGAACCTCACCGACCTGTCTAAGAACATATTCATTATAATGAACCTACAATCCTGGGCCCTCACTGTGCAAATGAAATTGAATGAGTCCAAAACAAGACTTCTTTGGCTCGGCCCAAAACTAGACCACCTACCCACCTCCATCCCACTACCCTCTGGCTCCTCTCTGCAGCTTTAGTTCTCGAGCAAGGTCTTGGGCGTCATCATCGATTCCACATTGTCCTTCAATGACCACCTCCAATCCTTGGTAAAAAAAATGCTTTTTCAGCCTTCACATGCTGAGGAAAGTTAGATCCTGCTTCCATCAAAAACATTTTACCCTCCTTGTCCAATCCATCATCCTTTCCAGATTGGACTATTGCAACTCTATCTACTTAAGCCTAACTAAGAAAAACCTCCACAGACTCCAACGGATTCAGAATACCGCGGCCAAGCTCATCTTCGCTAAAAGTAAATTTGACCATGTCTCCCCACTCCTGGCCAAGCTCCACTGGCTTCCGATAATCACCAGAATCCACTATAAATGCGCCTGTTTAGCTTTCAAAATCCTACACGGTATCCTCCCTCCCTTTATCACTCTTTCTTGGAATTCCTCAAACCCTAATACCACCCGATCCTCCCACAAATTAAAACTATCCTTCCCCTCGCTAAAAGGCATTTCCCACACAGGAAAGCTAGGGACCTCCCTCCACTTCGAAATCATTGAGCTCTGGAACAACCTTACCTCCCCTCTTCGGAACTTGAGCTCTCTCCAAGTTTTCCGCAAACATATGAAAACCTGGCTTTTCTAAAAAATGTAAGTCTCCCTCCAACTTAGGAATGAAGGAAACTCATATCTTGGCATCCCAAGTCCTCTAAATTTTCTTCACACTTCTACCTCTAACCCTCTGTTGTAGTTCTTTCCTATTTCTTCTACTGTAAACCGCGCCGAGCTCTACAAACATGGAGATGATGCGGTATACAAACCTAAGGATTAGATTAGATTAGATTAGATTAGCCTTGTGAGCAGGTGCTTTGTCTTGCAAAAAGAGAGCTCCTTTCCGCAGCTTCCCTCTCCTTTTTTCTTTCAATGCCTCCTTTAATCAGCACAGCAAGTTACAGTAGTATTCTGCATTAACTGTCTGGCCCCTTGGAAGATAATCATTACAACACCTTCTTGATCCCGAAACACTGTGACCATGACCTTTCCTGCTGACTTTTTGGGTCTTTAATTTCCTTAATCTTGGAGACCCTGAGTACCACCATTGCATGGACTGTGTTTGTCTCAGGATCATAGTGGTATAACCATGTTTCATCAACAGTAACTAGTCATTCCGAAAGGTCTGCACCACCTTGCTAAAAATGCTGTAAAATCAACTTGAAAGTGTCCACTCAATGTTGGTTTTCATCAGCATTCAAACATTTGCGCACCCACTTGGCTGATAGCTTCTACATATCCAGCTGCTCATGAATGATATACCCAACACATTCTCTGGCTATCTGTAATGTCTCAGCAATTGTTTTAGCTGATATTCGCTGATTTGCCAAAATTAGGTCATGGATATATGGTCAACAATTTCAGGAGTTGACACCATTTGAGGCTTCCCAGACCTTGCTCTGTCTTCGGTCACAAAATCTCCATGCTAAAAGTATGCACACCACTTCTTCAATGTGGAGTATGATGAGCATTTATCACTCAGTGTTTACATCATGCATTCATGAACTTCCTTTGGAGTTTTCTTCGGCAGGAATAGGAACTTCATGATGGCTCAGAATTCCACACTTCAAAATTCCACACTTTTAATTGACATGGTTCAATCAGTGATCGGAAACAATGTCAAAACAAAGCATTATGATTCTGAAATTTAGCACTTTACAAAATAAAATAACACTTTTTTCAGCTACAGTGGCAAAATAATGCTAAGAATTTAAGAAACTGTTTGGCTGAGAACTGCACCCCTTGTATAGGATACTTAGTGAAGCCTAGTTTGCATAGGCACCACTAGATGTGATTCTATAAATGGCACCTAGAGGTTGATTGACAACTGTGCCGAATGGCACCTACAATGTAGGCACTGCTAGGCATCATTTATAGAATGTGGCCCTCGGTGACTAAGAGAGGTGAGCTGATAAAGAATGCTTGTTATTATTTTAAAGGACAAACAGCAAAGGTGATCTCTGTCTTCAACATTTATTGGTTAAAAGACTTGACATGTACTTGTTTCAGACTTACTGGCCTGCTTCAGGAGTCTTGATGACTGTTGACTATAATTCAATAACCCACTGATATCATATGGGGTTGAACACTCTTGGCACTACGTTGTTTTTGTATGCTCTAGGTGTACGGTAATTTCAAATAAAAACCTGCTGGTGCGTCTGAAGTAGTGATCATAAACTAGAGCATACAAAAACAATGTAGTGACGAGAATAGTGTTTACATAGTTCCAATTTTAGTTTTACATCCAAAACATTGGATTGTAAAAGGTATGTAGGTTATTTTGGTGTCAAGCTTGGAGATCAAGATAAGCCATAAGCTCCTCACATTGTATTCAAAACTTGAATGGAGCATTTGTGTATGTGGGCAAATGGAAAGAGAAGTTGCCTGAAATTTGGAGTACCAGTGGTTGGAGGGAACCGAAAAACCACTTCGATGACTGTTATTTTTATATAGTTAATATCATAGGCATCAATTGAAATAATCATGACAAGTGGTCCTTCTCTGATCTACCTCAGCCAGGAGACCTATTCCGCACTCGGATCTTATACCCGTTCTACCTTTTGCGTGAACTACTACAGCTCTCAGAGGATGAGTCTTGCATGTCTGATATCGCACAAAGTAAAGAAAGTGTGGGCAGTGAAAGTGACTCCGAAACCTCACATAGTGAATGTTTTGACCAGAATGAATTGAATGATCTGATCAGGAACTTAATTCTTTCCAAGGAGTCTTCTGAATTGTTTACCTCCAGACTAAAGGAAAAGAATGTACTTCAGCCTGGCAGATTCCACTCTTGGAAGTCTTGCAAAACGAGCTTCTTTTGTGTCGAATGACTGGAAAGTTTGCATCATAAACTTGTGTTTTTGGTATGAAATAAGTAGATTTTCATGTTGTACACTTTGCTTTTAATTTTTAATATGTTTCCTTCATGCTTAAAGATATTAATTTAAACACTACATTAAAATATCCTGATTTTTTAATGGGCGAACAGAGTGAAGAGTGGTATATGGCATGTGTTCTGTATCTCCAAAACTAGAGCTGATAGGAGAAAACTGGTGCCATTTTTGGAATCAGCAGATCAAATATACCCAGAATCAGGTCTAACATTTGAGTCACCAAAATGAGTGTTGGCCAATGTAATCCTTCTCATCCCATCTCAACTTCCTAATATTTACTTGCTTAATAGATAGATTCACGAAAGGTTGCCATGGTCTCTTGAAGTTCATCCAAATGACAATCAAATTATTCCCATGCATGATTTCCTCGTAGGTTCAGTTCTAAAACTTGAATTTGTGTTCATAATTCACTTTCCACCCCATGGTAGTTTCAACAATTAACACCATAGAATTCCTATGGGCTTCAGAACTAATATCGCCACAGCCGATGATAAAAAAGCTAACACAGCTTCATAAAAGGGATGGGGTTGTGTTCACACAAATATCACTTAACACAATTCTTGTTTATGTACGCCATTATTTATATATGGATCCATTATTTTTACATAGTTTGTATTTTTTAATCTGGGCTTGGCATGCAGTAAAATCCTAGATATCACCCATTAAGCCCTGATTGTAGTACATTTTAAAGAGCTTCCTAATTGATCTGAGATAATTATATAGGGATTTTATAGAAACAGTTGCATATTTCCATTATTTTCTAAGTCAAGCAATCTGTTCATTAAGAATTCTTTCTAAATGGATCTCTGTTTATCAGCCTCACAAATATACAGTATCTGCCATAGTATTTTGCTGTATACATTTTTTTTTTTGCTTGAAATCCACAGAAACCATTTAAATCTTGTAATGAGTGCATTAATTATGGATAGACAGTAATGCAGATGGATCTAATTAATTGTCTGCTGTCATCTTCCTGATTACTGTACCTGCAAGGGAGGTGTTAATTTCTATAATTCTCAAGCAGATATGCAAACTGTTTTGTCAGGGTGTTTGGACAGTGATGGAGGAGCTGCACACTTCACTGTAATTTTTTGCAGTAATTCACGAGAAGTTCCATAGACATGTGTTAATGGCACTTGATTGCCCTCAAGATGTTTTCGCAACAACTCTGCAAGAGAGCGCGGCATCAAGGTTTGTTCAATGAAATATCTTTTCTTCCCACATCTAGATAATTTGTAACCACAGGCAAACTTTTGAGAATCCAAGGTGGTTTGCAACAATTCATTGGGGTAAATCTGTCATCGCTTGGATGCTGCAGACTGGTACACTAATGAAGAGCAAGTGCTCTGGGTTCTTGTCAGTCCTAGGCAAGAAATCCTTTCTTCTGATCCTCAGCAGTAGGGACATTTTATATAAATCTCTTCCTATGTAATCTGATTGCAGTTATAATTTAATTCACACACGCACACATACTATCCGCGGAGATTAATTAGTGACAAGTTTGGAGTTTTCACATGCAAAAAAAAAAAAAAGTTAATTAGTCGTTTTAGAAAATGAAAACATTAACACCTCAGCTTTCCTTTCTTCACTGAACTTCCAATAGATGAACAATATTTTGTATTTAAGCTTCTTAGGAGGCCAGATATGCATGTCAGTTTATGGCACTGCATAACGGTAGTTATTCGGATTTTTAACTAAAGGGTATAGTTATCAGTGTGGCTACCCATAACATGTGTTATTTTACTACTAAGAGGTCATTTTAATAAACTGTGGTAAAATCTGGGCTTAATGCAGATGCACAGGATCCCCTGGATCCGGCACTTATCACCCCTCCCCTCCATGCCAGCTGCATACCCGTCCACCAGGTCCTCCAAATACTACAGCATCAGAAACAGTGCTAAAGGTTGCTTCTATGGCCAGCAGATCCTTTCCTCTGCCATGTCCCACCACTTTCTACCCAATAGGAAGTTGTATCAGAGCAATAGGACATGGAGGAAAGGCCCCACTGGACAGAAAGGTAGCCTTTAGCACTGTCTCTGCTGTTGTAGCATCTGAACAACACAGCAAGCAGGTAAGCAGCTGTGTTGGTGGGGGGGGGGGGGGATACGAGGTGACAGACTTGGATTTATGGAAGGGAGGGTTCAGTTGTAGGTGACCCTACCATTGGGCGGACCTGGGCATTTTGCCAGGCTCATTCATGGCATCTATGCCCCTGATAGACTGGTTAGCATGCACAAATAGGCAAATTTCCAAAAAAAATGCTTTAATCATTGTGGTAGCCTGTTAGTGTGTGCTAACCATGCATTAAGGGCTTAGTGTCCTTTATTAAGCAGATTCCTAATTTGTGTTATTTTATCGCAGACCCCCATTTTATGTAATGAGAGCTTCTACCCGGTATTTCAGGCTAAAAGCTATCTGCATCTTGTTCAGCAGATTGGCCAATGGCAAACTATGTCGCACAACATAGCCAGTCCAACCAATATTCATTGCTTCACCAGCTAAGGTGTGCAGCCAGATAGACCCACCTGAAACGCAGGTCTATCTTGGCTTGTTGCAGTTTTCCAGGTCTCGCTGCATCTTTGTCAGGTAGAAACCGATGTTTCAGCCATCAGGCTGTAGCTTTCTTCTGGGTATGCTCTGAGGTCTGCAGTATGACTTTGGATATAGTGGGTTCACTGACCTGATTGGGAACAGGGCAGCCAACCATTTTGAATATTGGCGGGAAAATCAGTTGGTCAGAAATTTGAATTTTGTTGTGAAAGTCCATTGAATTTCCTGGATCTGTGCCAACCTTAGGAGGCAGCAGGGCTGCCTTTTGCAGTCTGAATGTCAGGACGCTTGTTATTAATAGCTGGGGTTAATAGGAAAATAACATGTCTTTAACAGCACACCACATTGATAACTGTGTCTCTTGGTAGTTTAATCAATGTTTTAGTATACCAACTTACCAAATCATGTGGACTCAATGATGCTAATATTTTGAAACATGTTTAAGATTCCTATGTTTTTTAAGGAAAAAATTAAGGGTCCCTTTTACAAAGCTGTGGTAAGCATAAAAAAAAAATTAAATTATATCTTTTATGGTGGGGGCATATCTGGGGACAGAGAGTGGGTGTGTTCTGTACTACTCGGTTAGCATAGCTATATTGCCATCACTAACCGATTAGTGAATGTTTAGTGCATGAGCCCCTACCATGTATTTATTTTAGCATTTATACACCGCTTATAGCCTAAGCAGTTTACATTCAAGTACTCAAGTATTTTTTCCTATCTGTACCAGTGGGCTCACATTCTGACTAATATACCTGGGGTAATGGAATGTTAAGTGAGTTGCCCAGGGATGGCGTTAAGAGCTCATGTGCTGATCTGTATTAATGGCTCTGTGCTAATGACAAAACTAGCACCTGGCCATTAATACTAAAAATAGGAAATTTGGCCATTCTACCACAATGGTAAAAGTAGCATTAGTGCACAGGAAAGACCCCCCCCCTAAGGATTTGCTAAGACCACTTTTTATCGCTATTTGGTAAAAGGGCCCCTAAAATTATATAGTAGTTATCTGCATTTGATTAGTCAAATTTTGTTGATTCCTTTACAAAATTCTTTAACTTCACTGTAGAATCTCCCAAAATGCAACATAATTCTTTTCAGGTTTCACATACAATTTCAAAAGAAGATAGAATGATAAGAGAATGAAGAAAGTGAATAATGAAGGGGCATGAAGGCACAATTCTGTGAATCTGACTGGAGCTTCATTCCAATCTCTGAATAACAAGTATTAAGACTAATAAAGCTATGCTATTTAAAAATAATATATTGGCAGCAATTCTTAAAACCCCTAACAATTTGTGAAAGTTCTGTAATTTTAGATTGAATTTGTCAAGGCTGCATAAAGAGGTTCCATTGACTTCAATGAAGCCAAGTCACAATCCAAACAAAGATTTGGGAAATTACAGACCAATAAGCCTTACTTCAGTGCTAGGCAAAATAGTGGAAACTAATATAGTCATGCCTCAACAATTTGCTTAATTTCTTGAAAGTGTGAATACGTATGTGGATAAAGGTGAGCCGGTTGATGCAGTGTGTCTAGATTTTCAGATAGGTTTTGACACAGTCCCTCACGAGAGACTTCTGAGAAAATAAAAAAGCAATGGGATAGGAGACAATGTTCTGCTGAAGATTAGGAATTGATTACTGGACAAAAAAATAGGGGGTAGGTTAAATGGCCATTTTTCTCAGTGGAAGAGGGTCAGTAGTGGAGTGTTGCAGGGATTGGTACTGGGACCAGTTCTATTTAACATATTTATAAATGATCTGGGAATTGGAACAAGTGAGATGATTAAATTTACAGATGACACAAAACTGTTCAAACTTGTTAAAACATATTTGAATGGTGAAAAATTGGAAGACTGGGCATCAAAATGGCAGATGAAATTTAATGTGGACAAATGCAGTGATGCACATTCTGCATCTTAGCTATTTGATGCTAGAGTCCACCTTAGGAGTCAGCACCCAAGAAAAAGGTCTAGGTGTTATCATAAAATGCTTAAATCTTCTACCCAGTGTGTTTCAGAAGCCAAGAAAAAAATCAGCATGCTAGGAATTATTAAGCATGAGATGGTAAATAAGACCAAAAATATTATAATGCCTCTGTATTGTTCCATGGAGCAACCTCACCTTCACTATTGCATGCACCTCCTCCTCCTATTATTATTTCTATAGCGCTACCAGATGTACGCAACGCTGTACCAAGTAACAAAGAAGATAGTTCCTGCTCAAAAGAGTTTACTAATCTAAACAGACAAAGCAGACAAACAGGCTGTCATAGATACAGTTAAGGGAAACGGTTAATCTGCTGACTAGATTGGTGGACAGTGGGGAGTAAGGTTATAGATCGAAGTCTAAATCAAAAGGTAGGTTTTCAGTCTGTTTTTAAACAAGGTAAGGGGGCTTGGTGGGCAAACTCGGCTAATTTATTCCAGGCATAGGTGGCAGCTAGATGAAAGGAACAAAGTAGGCCACTGTATCTTAAGATTTAGCGGATTTAGACACAGTTCAAAGAAAGGCTTCTAAAATGATAAAGGGGAATGGAACTCCTTTCATATGAGGAAAGGCTAAAGACATTAGGGCTTTTGCTTTACTAGTTTTGCGACGCACATTTTAAGTGGAGAAGGATACCATACAGGCGGTTGTTTTATACCTTTCATTGCGATTTATTTTATACCTTAGCAACCATGGACCTCTGAGGAAGGAGTGTTTTCCAAAACACGGACCGTGTCAGGTCCCTTGGTTTGTTATAAGGTGGTATTTTCAACTGCATAAAATATTTGGTATAATAAACATTGCCTGCATCTCGTACATAGGAATCTGCAGATTGTTTTTTGTTTTTGCTTTGGCTGGCGATACTGCAGTTTTCGTTGGATTCCTTTGTGTTGTCCTAGCTAGATGAAAGGAACAAAGTTGGCCACTGTATCTTAAGATTTAGCGGATTTAGAAACAGTTCAAAGAAAGGCTTCTAAAATGATAAAGGGAATGGAACTCCTTTCATATGAGGAAAGGCTAAAGACATTAAGGCTCTTCAGATACATTCCCTACAATTACTGCACAGCCTTTATATACTACTTAGCATGTTCTAACTTTTGCTGTTAAAGAATGCTAAGTGCAAAAACGTAGCACACTTTAGCAAAAGACCTCCTTAGAGAACTCCCCTCCCCAAGGGAGAAGCAGTGTAGGAGAATACGGGAGCACATATTGCAGGCAGCACTTGGGTGATAATGTTCTATAGATCACCTAAAGTTAGGCAACAGGATGATATGCACTATACACAAATTATATAACAGTAGTTGTGCGCACAACTGTAATTATAGAATACTAGTGTAAGTCTGCATTTATACGAGGGGCCGCTAAAAAGTTCACAGCCCACCCAACAAAGTTGGGGCAGTTTCATCGAGGGCTATATACTTAGGGGGAAATTCTATAAATGACGTATCGATTGTAAGAGGCGGTAGGCATAAGAACATAAGAATTGCTGCTGCTGGGTCAGACCAGTGGTCCATCGTGCCTAGCAGTCCGTTTAATCAGCCAATCGGGACACATAACATAAGAACATAAGAACATAAGCAATGCCTCTGCTGGGTCAGACCTGAGGTCCATCATGCCCAGCAGTCCGCTCACGCGGCGGCCCAACAGGTCCAGGACCTGTGCAGAAATCCTCTATTTATACCCCTCTATCCTCTTTTCCAGCAGGAAACCGTCCAATCCTTTCTTAAATCCCAGTACCGTACTCTGCCCTATTACATTCTCTGGAAGCGCATTCCAGGTGTCCACCACACGTTGGGTAAAGAAGAACTTCCTAGCATTTGTTTTGAATCTGTCCCCTTTCAACTTTTCCAGATGCCCTCTTGTTCTTTTATTTTTTGAAAGTGTGAAGAATCTGTCCCTCTCTACTCTCTCTATGCCCTTCATGATCTTATAAGTCTCTATCATATCCCCTCTAAGTCTCCTCTTCTCCAGGGAAAAGAGACCCAGTTTCTCCAATCTCTCAGCATATGGAAGGTTTTCCATCCCTTTTATCAGACGTGTCGCTCTCCTCTGAACCCTCTCGAGTATCGCCATATCCTTCTTAAGGTACGGCGACCAATATTGGACGCAGTATTCCAGATGTGGGCGCACCATCGCCCGATACAACGGCAGAATAACTTCTCTCGTCCTGGTTGTAATACCCTTCTTGATTATACCCAGCATTCTATTCGCTCTCTTAGCGGCCGCTGCGCACTGTGCCGTCGGCTTCATTGTCATGTCCACCATTACCCCTAAGTCCCTTTCCTGGGTACTCTCATTCAATAACATCCCTCCCATCGTATAGTTGTACCTCAGGTTTCTGCTTCCCACGTGAATAGGGCCGCCTAAGCTCTCCCCAGGCTAGGTGTGGGTGTGGTTTGACCCAGAAGTGGCTTTAGATGAGCTTAGGCAGCCCTAGGCATCTCCCTAGGGCTGTGATAGGCACCTGAAATGTAGGCCAACAAAATGCCAGTCTACATTTTAAATAGGCACAGCCGTTGAGCCGATCATGGCAAGGGAATCTCCTTACTGCGATCAATTTAGCAGCCACGGCAGGGAACTCGTCTGGCCCCCTGTGAAGACGACTGGTAGGAGGGATGCCCAAAGCCCCCCACCCCTGAATATCTGTGGCAAGTGGAGGTCAAATTCCTCCTGCTGCCACCAACCTGATACATCCCCCGGCAGTTCCTCCTGCCAGAACCTCCCCGTAAAGGCATGCCCCCCAATCCCTTCAAGCCCACCTGGACCCCACCAGTACCTACTTTACATTGGCTGGCCAAAGGGATGTTTACTCCCTCCGGCTCCATTGAAGATATTGGCTCATATTATCCATCTATGAACTCTAAATAAAGAAAAGTGAGCCCTCTGAGGATGCTATGCACTTTAGAAAAATATTCAGTTGTATACAAGATAGTATTATGAACGTTTATGTCTTGATATGCTGGGAAGATTTGGTGATTTATGAATATTTCAATAGTCCCAGATGAAGTTTAGCCAAGTAGTGGACTGAGTACGTTTGATTACAAAAATGTAGGCATCCATAGGTGCCTACAAAAAGGATGCCATAATTGCATCTACAGAGGTGCCAAATGGCACCTAAGGTCAAAGTAGATGTGGTTTACACGGAGATGACCTTAGGTGTTGCTAGGTGCCTCTGTAGATGTGATTCTCATCAAACATAGGCACCAGTAAAGTAAGCCTGCAAAACTCTGGCCTAAATTGCTGGTGCCTATGTTAGACATAAGCCACAGTTCTCTTATCAGTGCCTATGCATGATTGGCCCGCAATCGGCACCATTTTTGGAGGTGCTGGCTGATGTAGGTGCCATTCCTAGAATCTGGCCCTCAGAGTTTTCCTTGTTTTATATCCTGGATTGATTAATTTGTCCTGAATGGGAAGCAACATTGAAAGTTTGTGATAAGTCATAGTGGCACTGCATAACTTGAAAGAGATATATCCAAAACATTTTGAATAATACTCATGGCAGAAAAATCCCAATAGCAGATTAACCCCATTTCAGTTTCTACAGACTACAAGCTGAGGGGCATTGCAATAGCCTGCAGAGATGCTAGGCAAGAGGCCAGTCAATTAAAGCAGAAAAAAATAACACACAGATGGCACAGAGTGAAAACACAATCTAGAGTTGAGCATCTGAGTCTAATTGGTTCCAAATATGCAGCTCAAGTGACCATAGTTCCTAGTTGTGCTTTTGGGACCTAATTAGAGTAAACACTGTACCTGCTTTCTGGAAGCAATAATAACAATTCATGTTAGTATTCATCATAGCACATAAGTCTTCTACTAGAGTAGGGTATGAATTCATCCAAAGTCTATAGTAATGGAAATACTGTACAGAGAACCACTGAGTAACTTAAATGATACTATGAAAAGGGTTTTCATTTTTGTAATTATTATTATTTTTTTTTAGGTGGGGGTTAAATATAAGAGAATAACCAGGAGATAGGCAGTGAAAGCTAGAAGGATGCTAGGGTGCATAGAGAGAGGCATGGTCAATAGGAAAAAGGAGGTATCGATGCCCCTGTATAAGACTCTGGTGAGGATATGTTGAAACCTTCAACTCAATGTGCAGAGACTGCTAAGAAAGCAAATAGAATGTTAGGAATTATCAGGAAAGGAATGAAAAACAAAGATGAAAATTTTATAATGCCCTTGTATCACTCTATGGTACAGCCACAACTCGAATACTGTGTGCAGTTCTGGTCACCATATCTCAAAATAGATATAGAGGAATTAGAAAAGGTACAGAGAAGGGCGATAAAAATGATAAAAGGGATGAGACGACTTCAATATAAGGAAAGGTTAAAGCGGCTAGAGCTCTTCAGCTTAGAGAAGAGACAGCTCTATAGAGGTCTATAAAATAATGAGTGGAGTCAAAAGGGAAGATGTGAATCGTTTGTTCACTCTTCCCAAAAATACTAGGACTAGGAGGCCTATGATGTAGCTACTAAGTAGTAGATTTAAAACAAACTGGAGAAAATATTTCTTCACACAACGTGAAATTAAACTCTGGAATTTGTTGCTGGGGAGTGTGGTGAAATCAGTTAGCTTAGCGTGGTTTAAAAAAGGTTTGGATAATTTCCTAAAAGAGAAGTTCATAGACTATTATTGAGATGGCTTGGGGAAATCCACTGCTTATTCCTAGGATAAGCAGCATAAAATCTGTTTTACTACATGGGATCTAGATAGGTGCTTGGGACCTGGGTTGATCACTGTTAGAAACAGGATACTGGGATTGATGGATCTTAAGTTTGTCCCAGGATGGAAATTCTTATGTTGTTAGAATACTATTGACAATTCTGGAGACTGCACCTTCAAAAGGATATAAGAACATAAGAATTGCCGCTGCTGGGTCAGACCAGTGGTCCATCGTGCCCAACAGTTCACTCACGCGGTGGCCCTTTGGTCAAAGACCAGTGTCCTAACTGAGACTAGCTTTACCTGCGTACGTTCTGGTTCAGCAGGAACTTGTCTAACTTTATCTTGAAATCCGAGAGGGTGTTTTCCCCTATAACAGCCTCTGGAAAAGCATTCCAGTTTTCCACTCTCTGGGTGAAGAAGAACTTCCTTACGTTTGTACAGAATCGATCCCCTTTTAACTTTAGAGAGTGCCCTCTCATTCTCTCTACCTTGGAGAGGGTGAACAACCCGGGGGGGTCTCTCAAAGTACCTCACCGGACATCCTGTATTCGTGTATAAGATTTTTATTACCGACATGCATCACCTTACACAGGATGGTGTTGTTTTAGAGAAAGACTACTAAAATGATCGGTAGTCTTTGTCATAAGGTATATGGGCATAGACTTAAAGATCTTAATATGTATACTTTGGAGGAAAGGCAGAAGAGGGGAGATATGATAAAGACATTTAAATTCCTAAGTGGCAAAATGTACATGAGGCAAATTTTCCATTTGAAAGGAAGCTCTAGATGAGAGGGCATAGGATGAAGTTTAAGAGGTGATAGAATCAGGAGTAATCTAAGAAATACTTTTTTACAGAAAAAGTGGTAGATGTGTGGAATAGTCTCCCAGTATAGGTGGTGGAAATAAAGACTGTGTCTGAGTTCAAGAAATCTTGGGAGAAGCATGTGGGATCTCTTATGGAGAGGAGGAGATAGTGGATGCCAACTGGATGGGTCAATTGGGGGTTTAACTGCCTTCATATTTCTAATAGTGGCATTATGACACATCCAGGTGCTGAAGCCAAACGGCATTATTTTGCTTCTTCTATAGGCTTCAGTGGGAAACTGAAAAGATGAAAAAGGTTTCAATTACTTAGAAGAACCCATACATATGTTTCAGAACTGCAAAATCTAACTGGAAAGGTATTTTCAAAACAATTTCTTATTTATATCAGCCATACACATCAATATTACATAAACATTTATGATTTACATTATACTATATATATCACCTATAGATGGAATTCAATTTCCATACCCTCACTAGTCAAAAAGAGGAGTGAAATAAAACTGAATCCTTGCAAATGGTGTTACAACAATGTAGAATAATAATATGGCACCATACTACAGTTGCATAGGCCTATAACTTTCCTGTGTTGTTTACAAGATTTTTCATTTTATTCATGGTTTGCAAATTTGTCTTGTTTCAGGATAATACTATCAATAATGTACTCTATTGACATGCCATGTTGTTCAATAGCGTACCGACAAACCCCCCAAAAAGTACGTCACCAAAGGACCAGATGTAATGATGCAAAATGTTTATTGAACAAATATAAAGTCCACAAGTTGATATCACTCGACAAGGCCGTATTTTGGAAACTCTGCATCAGTAGTTAAAACCGTGCAGATTGGCCAAAAACCTTTAAAATAAAACCAAGGCAAAAATCACAGCCTTGTAGCCAGCGGTGTTGATACCATGAGTACAATCAAGTTTCAAGTTTATTACGGTTTGATATACTGCTTATTAAGAAAAACATGGATTCAGATTGGGTTTTCAGGATTTCCCTAATGAATATGCATGATATCTATTTGCATGCACTGCTTTCAATGCATTTTCATTGGGGAAATCCTGAAAACCCAACTGGATTCTGGCCTTCGAGAACCAGAGTTGCCTATGTCTGGCCTAAGCGGGTTACATAAAATCATAGCTAAAAAATATACTTATAGGAAAGTTAATACAGACTCTTTACAATAACAAGGGAACTTCATAGGAGACAAAAGGAAAACAGCAAAGGCTATATCATTTCATAAAATAAAAATTAAAAAATATGGACGGAGAAAGGAAAAAACGTAAGGGAGTACAGGTAGGCATATAGTAAGCTGATATCAAAATTTGAATCTATAAATCAATCTGTCTATTTTATCCTATTATATTATTACTGCTAATCATTTCTATAGTGCAGATACTGAATAAGACCTAAGAAACTTACAAAAAACAAGTTGACCAACTAGAGTTGTGATCATACCAATAAAATCAAATGTTACTAATAAAATTCCAGCTACCGTCTCAAATACCATTACTGGTTAAGATAGGCTATGGTGAGCTTTGATGGAAACTCCAGTAGATAGAACCTAAATATACTACCGGGCAGGGCTCTGGGTCTCTGGCCCAGAAATATCTAAGAAAAAGGACAATTTTAATTAAATGATTGATTTTTATGGAGCATGTTGGGTTGGGCAGACTAGATGGACCATTCGGGTCTTTATCTGCCATCATTTACTATGTTACTTCAAGTATTTATAAATTAAAAAAAATATTGAAACATTTTTGGAAAGCATTGTATAAGGATTATAATCTAATCTAAATAGGAATAAAATTAAATTCCAAATTTTACTAGCTTGGAAAGAAACTAGGCACTTATGACATGAGATATACATTTTATAATATGGGCATTCCTATGCTGCTCTTATGATGTCCATAGCCCTTCTTTTGCCCTGTTCATATTTTGGACACTACAGTCTATAAAATGGATGCTTACTTAGACATCTGTTTCTCATGTCTTAGTATAGACGGTATCAGCAGTTCCTGTTCTAAAATACATGAGAAATAGATGTCCATATGTGACATACTGACTTGGACATCCTTATTCTGAGTTGGATGTCCTTTCTTTACAATTAAATCCATAAAAGCACTTCAATTCTACATATGAAACATTAAATCCTTTTCCTCCCACCCACCCTCCCTCCTAATTCCACCCTCTCATTTTTACTCTGAATAAGCTTTTGGAATTTGAAAGTTGAAAGGGTCATATAAACCTTATTTAAAGATCTTTTATGTAAAGTTCCAATGGTCCCCAAATTTACTTAAATTTCCTGGAATCACCTAGTTCCTCTGCTAATATTTTCTCATATTGATAGTACAAACAAAGAATCTCCCACCAGAAAGGTAAATTTAATCGATTCCATTATTTCCAATTCCTCATAATCATTTGTAAAGCAACTCCAGTCATAATAAGATGGTTTATAGTATTATGAAAGTGCAGGGAAGGAAGACAACGGATCATACGTCCATTCCTTGGGCAACCAAACTCCACCCCCCCTGGATGTCCTTTCTAAAATCTGCCTCTATTTGTGCTTCCCAGAGATGGATGAGGAGCACTGCTCTAGGGGTAGCGAGATGGCTCAGGGGCAGTGTTGTACACAATCCTGTAGAGCAGTGTTTCTCAGCTGGCTCCTGAAATACCCCCTTGCCAGTCAGGTTTTCAGGGTATCCACAATGAATATGCATGAAATAAATTTGCATATAATGAAAACTATGCAAATCAAGTTGATGCTTATTCATTGTGGATATCTTGAAAACCTGACTGGTAAGGGGGTACTCCAGGACCGGGTTGAGAAACACTGCTGTAGAGGACCTGAACTTAACTTCTAGATCAGGCATTCCACTCTGTAGGTGAACTAAAACTGAGGATGTTGTGATGGTAGCATTCACGTTCTATGGCAGGGCGCAAAGAAGACACCTAGGTCCAGATTCTATAAATGATGCCTAAAGATAGGCACCTAGATCAGCCCACTTAGCCGATCTAGGCGCCTAACTAAATGATTTAAAAAGCTTAATCAGACTGATAATTGACAATTAATAGCTTGCACTTGATGTTAATTGCACTTCATTGGAAGATAGGCATCTACCATGGTAGGCACCTACCACTCTGAGGCATGGTTAGAGGTGGGTCATGTGCATGTTTTACATGTAGGTGCCTGTTTTGGACTTAGGCACTGGTATTAAAGCCAAGAAAACCCTGGCATAAATATGGTATATCTAAGGTTAAGATGCCTATTGATGCTTAAGACCACTCTAGGTATTGCTAGATATGATTCTATAAAGTGTGCCTGATTTTTATAGAATTGTGCCTGAGGACCACACTACTTGGTGCTTAAATTTTAGGTGCCATTTATAGAACCTAGGCCGTAGTGGCCAGAGAAAAGGCTTATTCAGCACAGAGTTCTTATACATGGCTCCTAGCCATGGACTTTTACTGTGATGAAGAGTATCCCCCTCTTTTGCTAAAGCTGGTGGTGCGGGCAATGCTCTGACACCCATAGGAATTGAATGGGCATTGCAGCATTTGCCATGCAACTTTGTAAAGGGGGACCTATGTGAATTAGGGAGAAAGGGACTTGTATGCCACTTTTTGGGAGTTACACACTCAAGGTGGTTTATATATAGGTACTTATTTTACACTTAGGGCAATGGAGAATTAAGTGACATGACCAGGGTCATGAGGAACAGGACTGAGATTTGGTCCCACAACCTCAGAGTACTGAGGCAGTTGCTCTAGTCTACCACTAGGTCACTCCTCACCTCAGTAGACAAACAGAAAATAGAAAAAATTTTTAGGGTAATTGCATATGAAGGTCCATAGCCCTGCAGCCTACACAGATTGAGCTGGAAGCTACAAGAGCAGGAAAGAACAGCTGGGCCAACTCTCCCTGCTCCCTATTCCTCAAAAATTATTCTTAGTTGGTTGTAGTCTTTATTCTTAATAGGTAAAAAAAACACTCCTTATAAATGTAAAATCACCATAGGAATTGAAACTTTTGAGAATTTAATTCACCTTCTTGTTAATGAAGGTCTGACAACCTATATTTATTAAAAGTATATTTTTTCCATAAGGCCAACTCTATTAAACACGTGGCTCATTATTAAATTGCAAGGGCAGATTATGAATGCTGCTTCCAAAATGTATTTTAATGAAAAATACTACATCCTGACTTAATCATATCAGCCTTATTCTATCTAATTTAAGATGCAAAAAATTATTAGAGTTTCAAAATATTAGTCTCAGCTCTATCAAGCCCTTCACGACTGAATCTTTATTTTACTGTATGATAAATAGTTAATGAGGTAAAAATGACAAAATTTGCATGTAGGCAAATTAGTTTAACAGAGCAATGTCTTTTCTGACTTCAGAGAATGACCTTACTACAAGAAAAAGATTAGTGGAATACTTTAAAATGATTGTGAGGCTGACTTTCATCATATGAAAAATGGCTTGTCTGAACAATATAAAAATTATAAAATGCAATAACCTTAAATTCTCATCATGCTGTAAATGCGGTCCTGCACATTTACATTTATCAGTTTAATAAAAGCAAATTAAACACATTATACAGCATAATTTTATGGGACAATTTTTAATCCAGGAAAATGTGGATATTTTTCAAGTTAGGTGGAATTATAAGGGTCCTTTTAACCAATTCCTAAATGCATATTAGCAAGCAATATTTTCAATTAAAAATATGATTTACCACTCTTACTTTTTTCCCCTGCCATTTATTAAGTTGATCACAATTAAAAAATGGGAATTTTATTTTAAATTACCCCATTAATAATTTAGTTGTATGGCACAATTGTTCTGGCCTCCATGCTGATTACAGTAAAACAATTATGCCTAACGAACAGAAAAAGACAAGATAAATATCTTATGCAAATCGCTGACAGATAAGAAGCTTCTAAATATTACGTAGCGAAAATCATGAGTAATTTATATAGCAAGAGAGAATAAAACCCTTCTATTTTTAAACACAGCATATCATCATTGTAAATGGTAGGTCTGCCACATGTCTAGACATATTTCTAAATCTTTTTCATTGTTCTTACCAATGATGCCATGTCTTATGGATTTATATCCTATCCTCCCCAAAGATACGGGTTACAGTTTTTACAGTCATAGTGTTACAATGTGACGATACACAAGGCTACTGTTGGAACATTTCATGGGGTTCAGTTGATTCTGCATGGGGATACTATTATACAAAATTACACGTTCGGATTATGGGCATCATTTGTACATAGATGATCGTACAACTTCTAGTATTAAGTTATGAAGATAGTTTTCTCATTTTAGGTGTATTTGATTGGAAGAAATATATTGTAGGAAAGAGCTACTGAACCACAAGAATTCATGAGCTGGTATAGGTCTAAGACAGTGGGACTTAGCTGCCCAACAGCTCCTGGCAGGCTATGTCCAGTTTGGCAGGCTATCTGCTGAGATTCAGCAGGAGGTAGCTGGCTATCTCCAGCTGCATAACAGGCATGCTGCCTAGCCTGGTGACTGCCTATGTCGAGTGACATAGCTGGTCAATGCCGATTTTCGCTGGCTGGCTACGGTAACAGCCAGATAGACCTGTCTAAAATTAGTTTTGGCTGCCTAACATCAATTTGGCCAGCTAAGTACAAGCTGACAAACTTTGCCTATGGAAAACAGAAATCAATGAGAGAGATAACTTTGTAATGAGAGAAGGGGGGGGGGGGACTATTTTCAGTGACATTTATTTTGGACCATGAGGTAAGGCAATTATTAGAAGTATTAGCCATCATTGCAGGTTAAAAATGAACAGTTTACCTGCAAAAATGAAGGCTTTGAAAATTGTTTACTTTCAACATGGAAAAACTGGCATTCTTTAATAACATGAGCAATCCTGGCTGTATTGTTTGGAGTTATTCTCAGGGATGGCGAGAGGGTAGACTATACAACAATGCATTTAGAGGGCAATTCTATAACTGGGCACATTCTATTAGGTGCCCCAATGCCCTGTTGTGAGAGCCTATTCTAGAATGGAATCTGGGCACCCTCTCATTCTGGAATTTTCCTTCATTTGAAAAAGGTTCACCTCCTGTTCAATAATTCCACTAAGGTAATGTTCTCCTTCTAATATTATAATCCTTGGAGATTTCAGTTTGCATCTGGATTATTTAATACCCTCTGGATTATATAATACCCTCTGATTTTCCTCAAGTTATGTCTGCTTTAGATTGGAGTCAATTATTAAGTTCAAGTCAAGTTTCAAGTTTATTTTATTTTGATATACCGCCTATCGACCTGTATAGGTAGTGTACATACAAAATTAACAGGTACTATACATGAGGCAGGGCATACTCTAGAGCAGTGGTCAGTGAGCCGCCTGCAGCTCTTTAGCCACTTGAGTGCGGCTTGTGGCTTGCAGCTCAGTTAGCTAGATCAGGGGTACCCAACCTGCTTCCATTCCCCGTAAAGAGGATGCTGAAGCGCCGGGCCAGCCAACATTTGCTTCCCAATGTCAATTCTGATGTCGGAGAGGAAGTTCTGGGCTAGCCAATCACTTCCTGGGTGGCCCAGAACTGCCTCTCCAACGTTAGAATTGACGTCAGGTAGGGAAGGTTGGTCGGCCCGGCGCTTCAGCGTCCTCTTTACAGGGATGGGAAACAGGGAGAGCTCAGAACTTGGCGGCGGCCTGTTCCCCGATGGCTGCGGAGGTGGTGGCAGCCTATTCCCCGGCTGTGGTAGCAGCCTGTTCCCCAATGGCAGTCGCTTGGGGGAGGGGAGGGAGAAAGAAAGAAAGGGGGGCAGGGAGACATAAAGAAAGAAGGGAGACGGGAGACAGACAGGGAGACAGACAGAAAGAAAGGGGGCATGGAGAAAGAAAGAAAAAAAGAAAGGGGGCACAGAGAGAGAGAGAAAGACAGACATACAGAAAGAAAGGGGGCATGGAGAAAGAAAGAAAAAAAGAAAGGGGGCACACAGAGAGAGAGAAAGACAGACATACAGAAAGAAAGGGGGCATGGAGAGAGAAAGAAGGGGCAGGGTGAAAAAAAAAAGTTGGGGGAGGGAGTGAGGTCTGGAGGAGAGGAAGTATACAGTAGGCTGAAAAAAGGGAAGAAATATTGGATGCACAGTCAGAAGAAGAAAGTGAAATCAGAGACTGATGAAATTACCAGACAACAAAGGTAGAAAAAATGATTTTATTTTCAATTTAGTGATCAAAATGTGTCCGTTTTGAGAATTTATATCTGCTGTCTATATTTTGCACTATGGACCCCTTTTACTAAACCACAATAGTGTTTTTTAGCTAAGGGAGCCTATGAGCATTGAGAGCAGCGCAGGGCATTCAGCGCAACACCCTGCACTAAAAACCGCTATCGCGGTTTAGTAAAAAGGGAGGGAGTATATTTGTCTATTTTTGTATAGTTGTTACTGAGGTGACATTGCATAAAGTCTCTGTCTTGACCTCTTTGAAAACCTACAGAATATAAATGATAATTAACATTTTCTCTGCGTAAATTGTTCTTTTTTTTTTTTTATTTTATTGTTGGTAGATCATTTTGACTTGGCCACAAAGGTAAGGGGGAGGGAGGGAGGGAGAGGAGCTGCTGAAAGACATCTACTAATCCTTGCAGGCTTGACTGTGCAGGGAATTATTTTTGTAAAATCATGTTTTGTTATGTGACTGGCATTATTTAGATTTTAATTTCTATGAATGAATAGAATGAAAATGATATCAAATTGCTTGCTTGTTTTTATGTGCATGTGCTGAAGGGAAGTGGAGATAGAGTGGGCTGAGGACGCTGATTTATAAATTAACAATTGTACAGAATATTTTTCTTTTTGTACTTTAATATAATAAGTTCAGTATAAAACTATTTGAGGCTTGTGTGGATATTGTTTGGTGATATTACCTTGATTCTTATACCTTAGAGGCTTATCAGTTATGTTTATGATTTTATCAGGAAGCTACTAGGTTAGCAAAAAAAGGGATATTTTACATAATAATGGTTCCAATTCTAAAGCACTTATTTCAGTAGTTAAAAAAAAGTCCCTCAAACAATTTTGTTTCTGGACATTCTGTCCAGCTTATTTTATTTTGTCAGCAATTTGCAGATGCATTCTATAATAATATTTCTTCACTTTTAAATTTGTTGGGGGTAAGACAACCCTATGATTTTCAATTAGTCAGATTTTCTTCCTGTTTCAGTTCAACAAGTCTTGGCTCAACAAGTCTCAGAGGTAAACACAGGCATTTTTGATAGGATGTCTAAGTCTAAGCTTGGACGTTATGGGAAAGATGTCCAGAAATCCAGTAGAGAAAATGTCAATTTTCAAAAGTATAAGGTGTCATTTTTTATTATTATTTTTTTAATGACCTATTTAGTCATTTTGACAGTAAGTGCATTTATATTTTTTGACCATTTTCAAATATGAAAATGTCTAAATAAAAACATACAAAAACAAGCCTTTGGGACTTCCAAACAGCCAGCATTGTTAGCAAACTGACCACAAAGACAGCAGAGCAGAGGGGTGTTCTATGGGGTACTGCAGTGAACAACATATTAAAAGTGTCAGGTACATATATCACTATAACCTGCTTACATTGCTCTCCAAAACCCACACAAAACTTACTGTATCCAACAAAAGCCCTTATGCCTGCAGGTATCATAATCATTTATTTATTCATTCAATTTTCTATACCGTTCTCCCCAGGGAGCTCATTTAGGTACAGTAGGTTTTGGGTGGTATTTGATCGTGGTACAGACATGCTATTGGACATCTCAGTAGCTTTTGATAAAAGACACCATATTTTAAAGATCTGTTGAAAACCTGAGATATTGTTAGAAAATTCTGGAACTGGTTTTCCTCACTTCTGTCTCACTAGATATACAATGTGCAAGTGGAGGAATATTCAGTATGAAAAAAGTTTAGTTCAAGGGTTCCACAAAGTTCTGCTCTTTCTCCTGTTCTCAAAATAGTGATTATGAAACAACCAGGAATTTGGGCCCCTCCCACTGCATCCCAAGATGCATTGGGAGGGAAAAGCTCATCATTCTCAGCATGTGGCCCTGTAGGCAGAAGGAAGTTGACTTCCCTCCTGCCGATTTTGCATCAGAAGGTACGGGTGTTGGGTGATGTGAGGGGGTGTTGCCTGATGTTGGGGTGTTGGGTGATGTGTGTGTGTGTGGGGGGGGGTGTTGCTTCATGTCAGTTAGTGCTGGGTGATATGGGGAGAGGGTCCAGGAATGTGGGGGGGATGTTAGGGGAACTGGGGATGTCAAGGGAAGGGTGTAGGGCTTCATCTGATCCTGTCAGTGAGAATCCCCATCAGCTGATCCAGCAATAATCTCCAAAACCTGCTCAGCTGATAAGATTCCCCTGCCACAATCAGACAAGGTAGATGGGTACGTCTACAAAACTTGCTTTTGTGCGGTTTTTACGTGGACGTTTTTTATTTTTGAAAATGGACATAGAAAGGTAGATGTCTTAATGACCAAAACGTCTACATAAGTCATTTTCAAAAATAAAAGATAGACGTGATATGATAGCTTAGGGATCTGCTAAGCTATCAGATCATAGGGCAGTCAGAGACACTTGCCTGGAAGCTGATATAGCTCAATAAGTAAAAGCCAGCTCCCCCAGCACATATTTTAATTGTGCCATTCTCCTTGCAGGTGCACTTTAATGATCTCACAATGAGGTCACCATTGTGTAGCTGCAAACCTCCATTTGCAATGAAGTAGAAGCCATACTAAGGTCTGTATCTGAGGGTTTTTTTTTTTCTGTTTTTAACCTTTTTGTCATGCGCTTTATTTGCTGAATCTACCTGTTACAAGAATGGCCTCATTGGAGCAATCTTTAGTGAGAAAAAAAGTAGCTTTTTAGCAAGAAACATAAAGCTGTTTTTTTTTTCATGTGTTGTGCTTCAGTTAATGGATCTTTTCCTCTAATTAGCAAATACCATTACTGTTTGCCCAAAAAAAATAGAAGATTTTGCATGCAATATTTTTGTATTGATGTGCCCTTTTTATGTGGTGGCTTATTAAATGCATTTTGAAATTAATAAAGCAAAAAAAAAAAAAATCCAGAGAGCTATTTAGCAGATCGCATTAAGGATGTCCAAACTGTGCCTAAATTCCGTCCTTAGAAAGCAGGTCTATCTGAAGTCTAAACTATGCTAAAAAGTAGACTTCCTTACAATGCCTATAAGATCTAGTTTTACAATTGCTGTGCAGCTTGTTAACTCACTCTGTAGCACACTGGTTAAAACTACAGTCTTCTACTCTAATATTGCTAGTTCGAATCCCAGTCACTCTACCTGATGGAAGAAAAATAAATAAAAGCATTAGAATTATAATGAAAAACAGCATAAAATCACCAGTCTAATAATGTAATGATAAAATATTATAACATAGCTGATGACCCGGCGTTGCACGTGTATTTAATTATAGCAATAACACTGTAAATTGATTTCAAATAAAGATACTTTATAGTGGTGAATGAAATTATTGTTTTACAGCTTAATAAAAAGTACAATATTCAAATTATAATGTGAAATATTTGAAAAAATGAATACAATACAACTAACGCAAAACGTGATTATAAACAAAATTTTTAGTTTCACCTCCAGGAGCAAGAACATATAAATTGATGGGGGAACCCACCCTTGAGCAAGCAACATAGAGTTGTGGGCCGAGAGACCCTCAGAACATATCACCCCAGGTAGTGAGGGATCTGCATACCAAGTTTTTTTCAAATCGGTCAAGCCGTTTTTGAATTACTGTGAGAATGGCAGCTTTTTACATTTTTTCCATTGACATGAATGGGTGAAATCGGATTTTATGTTTGTAGCTCCACCCACGTGTGCAGGTGGGCCGCGAGACCCCCAGAACATATCACCCCAGGTAGTGAGGGATCTGCATACCAAGTTTCGTTCAAATTGGTCAAGCCGTTTTTGAATTACTGTGAGAATGGCAGCTTTTTACATTTTTTCCATTGACATGAATGGGTGAAATCAGATTTTATGTTTTTAGCTCCGCCCACGTGTGCAGGTGGGCCGCGATACCCCCAGAACATATCACCCCAGGTAGTGAGGGATCTGCATACCAAGTTTCGTTCAAATCGGTCAAGCCGTTTTTGAATTACTGTGAGAATGGAAGCTTTTTACATTTTTTCCATTGACATGAATGGGTGAAATCTGATTTTCTGTTTGTAGCTCCGCCCACGTGTGCAGGTGGGCCGCGAGACCCCCAGAACATATCACCCCAGGTAGTGAGGGATCTGCATACCAAGTTTCGTTCAAATTGGTCAAGCCGTTTTTGAATTACTGTGAGAATGGCAGCTTTTTACATTTTTTCCATTGACATGAATGGGTGAAATCAGATTTTATGTTTTTAGCTCCGCCCACGTGTGCAGGTGGGCCGCGAGACCCCCAGAACATATCATCCCAGGTAGTGAGGGATCTGCATACCAAGTTTCGTTCAAATCGGTCAAGCCGTTTTTGAATTACTGTGAGAATGGCAGCTTTTTACATTTTTTCCATTGACATGAAAGGGTGAAATCAGATTTTATGTTTTTAGCTCCGCCCACGTGTGCAGGTGAGCCGCGAGACCCCCAGAACATATCACCCCAGGTAGTGAGGGATCAGCATACCAAGTTTCGTTCAAATCGGTCAAGCCGTTTTTGAATTACTGTGAGAATGGCAGCTTTTTACATTTTTTCCATTGACATGAATGGGTGAAATCGGATTTTATGTTTGTAGCTCCACCCACGTGTGCAGGTGGGCCGCGAGACCCCCAGAACATATCACCCCAGGTAGTGAGGGATCTGCATACCAAGTTTCGTTCAAATCGGTCAAGCCGTTTTTGAATTACTGTGAGAATGGCAGCTTTTTACATTTTTTCCATTGACATGAATGGGTGAAATCGGATTTTATGTTTGTAGCTCCACCCACGTGTGCAGGTGGGCCGCGAGACCCCCAGAACATATCACCCCAGGTAGTGAGGGATCTGCATACCAAGTTTCGTTCAAATTGGTCAAGCCGTTTTTGAATTACTGTGAGAATGGCAGCTTTTTACATTTTTTCCATTGACATGAATGGGTGAAATCAGATTTTATGTTTTTAGCTCCGCCCACGTGTGCAGGTGGGCCGCGAGACCCCCAGAACATATCATCCCAGGTAGTGAGGGATCTACATACCAAGTTTCGTTCAAATTGGTCAAGCCGTTTTTGCGTGATCGCGGCACATACACACACACACACATACATACACACATACATACCTCCGATTTTATATATATATATATTAAGGATATTGTTTGGACGTTTAAATCTCACCTAAAACCTGATTCTCTAAAGGAAATCTAAAAAGTTAGACGCTAAACAGTGCTGAATGCCACTGAGTGCGATTCTACAAAGGACGCCTAAGTTAGGCCCCCTAACTTTAGACACGTTTTGTAGAATCAGGGCCTAAATGTCTGGAGGTTTTTTTTTTTTTTAGAGTCTCACAAGCTAATGGAAAAATTCTCATAAGACCTGCAACAAAATGAAAGAAAATCCTTAAAATATAGCACTCTAGAGTGAGGGGAAAGTCCAATTTTAAAATGAACTAAGCCCATATTTTAGTGTGTTTTAGTAAATAGGACCCTTATTTATTTTATATTTTTATTCCAAGAATTCAGCAGGCTGTTACACACACTTAAAGTTGCATTTGATTTTATGATTCAGATTTTTTTAAGTGATTTTATGCATTACATATTTCAGAAATTGATGCTTATTACATGTCCAGAGGAAACTGTAAAGCAATAAGAACACTGCTAAAAATGTACAATGTACAAATCAGAATTTGTTTTTTGTTTTTTTTATAGTGAAGGCCTTGTATGGAGTTCTGCGCCATAGAAGATAATGAACTAACATGGAAAGGGACATCTCAGAAGTTTGCTTTGCTTTTGAATACTGTCAGCTGTAAGGGTATTTCATGTTAGCTTTCAGAATTTTTCAATTAGAATAAAGTGGTCCTACAGGAATTCAAAATAAGCATCACTAATAAAAAGAGTCAGTATAATTAGCTACAAATTTCAGTCTTTTATCCATTTGCTGAAAGTGGCAGCTGCATTCACAGTTGCTTTTGAGAAAGCACATTTTTATAGTTATTGAAAAGAAAATCAACTATTTAGATTTATAATGACTTTATTAGCATTAATCAGGGCTAAAAAAATTTTAAAATTCAGTCCATCTGTCTATCTCTCTTTTTGAGGACAAGACACATTCTGTGAAAATGTATTGATCAATTCCAAATTTCAGATGAAGGTAGAGTGTGGGCCTGGCATCTTACTTTTTCTGAATGATTTTACTCAAATAAAGAAAGAGTCATTTTCAATTGAGTAAAATTAAACGCACACACATTGGAAAATGCATTTTATTAGCACAGGTTTCACTTTCCCCCCAGATAAATCACATTTCATTCACTAAAATGTAGTGTTGCCTGATTTCTGATTCAAATCGATTCACCGATTCACTATGGGTGAATCGATTCAAATAGTTTTGTGTGGGTTTTTTTGGTTTTTTTAATCGGTCTTGCCGATTCGGTGAGCAACCCTCCTCCCGGGACAAAATATTTGTTGAGCGTTTACTTCCGCGAACCCAGGGTTTCTCACTGCTCATTGGGGGTATGCGGGCTGACCGCCCCCTGCCCCCCGCCGCTGCTCCCTGCCCTCCACCGGTGCTGCTCATCGCCCACCGCTGCTGCTGCTCCCTGTCCACTCGCCGTCGCAACTCCAGGAAGGTAAGGTAAGGGCCAGCATGCAGCGATTGCACGCAGCCAGCCCACAAGCCTTCCCCCAACGTCAGTTCTGATGCCGGAGAGAAGGTCTGGGACAGCCAATCACTGCTTGGTTGGCCCGGACCTTCTCTCCAACGTCAGAAATGAAGTCAGGGGAAGGCTTGTGGGCCGGCAGCTTGCAATCACTGCATGCTGGCTCTTACCTTTATGGAATTGCGGCAAGTGGTGGACTGGGGAAGAGGAGGAGGACTCAATGGCGGGTAGGCAGGCTTTGGTGCAGCAGGTAAGGAAGGAGGAAGGGATACTAACTTACATAGGAAGGAAGGAGGGAGGGAAGGGGGAACTAACTTACATAGGAAGGAAGGAGGGAGAAAATAGAAAGGGACAATTGGGTCTGAGTAAAGAAAGAAAGAGAGAAATAAAGATTGGATGCACAGTCAGAAGGAAGCACAACCAGAGACTCATGAAATCACCAGACAACAAAGGTAGGAAAAATGATATTATTTTCTGTTTTATGATTACAATATGTCAGATTTGAAATGTGTATTCTGCCAGAGCTGGTGTTAGACTGTGAACGTGAGTTAGGATTTAACAGAGAGAGGAAGCCTTTTTTGTTTGTTTATTTTGTTTACACCACAGCGCCAGTTTGGATAGGAGAGGGCAAAGAGGGTTAAGAGGCTATAAAAGGGGTGAAGAGGCTATAAAATAAACCCACCAGGATGTTTGAAAAAAGTACCGAATTGGGCAGGAAAATCAAATTGAATCGAAAAATTGATTCAATAGGCTGAATCGCATCGAATTGAAATTTTTTTTCCTGAATCGAGCAGCTCTACTAAAATGTCAATGTAGGAGACTCAACTAAGTATAATAGTAGAAGGCTCAGATATACCCATAAACAGGTCAAAATACTGTTTTTGTGACACTTTTAAATAAACCAAAGAAACAGATAACAAATAATGCAGGCAGTTTATCTTTTAGCAAGAAAATTTAAATCTACAGAGTATCAGGCTTTACTAGGAGAAAAGGTTCTTCATGTCTGGTTTTAAAATTTCTACTTCAAGACTGTGTGTTCTTTCTTTCCTAGCATGAATGACTTTCATTAAAAATGAAAATAAATCATTGGGGTCATTTTACTATTTAGGAGGCACTAGAGACTAGCAGGATAATGTGTTAATGCCCACTCTCTGCTCCTGACATTCCCAACCAAAACGTGTTTCTACAAAAATCAGTAATGCACTGGTTGGCGTGCACTAACAGGAAAAATACCACAAAAAAACATTTAATTTGTTCTGTAGTAGACTGTTTGTGTTTGCAAACAGCACATTAATCTCCTCCCTTCCCTGGATTCTATATATAACACCCAGATTTGATGCTCAGATTTGGATGTGGGACAAGAGGGGCATGCAACTCCATTGGATAATGAACCATTTATGAGCAATAATTGGAGGTGAAGAATTAATAATTGTTCTTAATTGACACCAACTGAGATTTTTTTCCAATTGACTTTCTCAACTTAGAACAGAGTTTGGGACTGTGATCTGTGTTTATGTAATGATTAATTCTGTATTTAAGTAATAATTAAATTTGTAATGGAATATTTTTAGCTGTATGTATTAACTATGGTTCATTGAGATTTGATGGTTTTATTGTTTTATTATTAGAACTGTTATTGTTGAGATGTTTGCTATGATATTGTATGGAAAAAAAAATATATATTTTAACTTTTGCTCTTAATCTTTCCTTTTGTATATTTAATGGAGTTCTTTTCTTGATGAATATATATTTTAAACCGCTTAGATCTTTTTGGGCTGTTATGCGGTATATAAAGTTCTTAATAAACATAAACACTAATTTATAACACTGAAGCCCTGATTCTGCAAAGTGAGTTCTGATTGTAGGCAGCTGTAGGCATCCTAAAGCTCTCTAATCAGCCAATCGGGAGGCACGTTTTCTAAAAAATGCTCCCCAGGCTGCCTACATTTGAAGGCGCCTCCGGGAGCATAGGGAGGCCCACAACCCGCCTAAGCTCGCCTAAGGCTAGACGGTAGCCTTAGGCAAACCTAGGCGGCACTACGCATCTCCCTAGCAGAGCGGGAGATGCTTACAATGTAGGCTAGCAAAATGCTGGCCTAAATGGTAAGTAGACGTGGCCACTATACTTTACCACGGCAAGGGATCTCCCTGCTGCGATTAGTATAGCGGCCGCAGCTACGGCCGCCAGTCTCCCCGACCCCCCCCCCGACATTCACGGCAGGAGGGTGCCCAACCCCCATTCTGCTATAGGAGGGGTCTTAGGCGCTTAGGCCAATCAGGCCCTACGATCCTGTGGGTTGGGCAGGGGAGAGGTGGGCCTGCCTCATTTGGATAGAGACGTACTGCTGGCCAGACAGTGCGAAGATCCATCCGGAGAACTTGGGGGTAAGCCCGAGGGGGGATTTCGTTGGGGGGTTTTGTTGGGGGGGGTCCGGCAGGAGGGGTTGGGCACCCTCCTGCCGGAGATCTTCGGGGAGGCCATGGGAGAGTCCGGGGAGGGCGGTTGGGGCATTTTGTTTGGGGGGTCATTGGGGTGGTACGGCAGGAGGTGTTGGGTACCCTCCTTCCGCGAACGTTGGGGGGGGGGGTTGGGGAGACTAGCAGCCATAGCCGCGGCTGCTATACTAATCACAGCAGGGAGATCCCTTGCCATGATAAAGTATAGTGGCCGTGTCTAAACAAACCCGATTCTGTAACCGGCGTCTGCAACATGGATGTCGGTTACAGAATCGGTTTTACTATGGGCAGGTTTTGTTCCGATTCTATATAGGACGGGCATCCTATACAGAATCCGTGCTTGAGTGCCCAAATCCCATAGTGTGTAACTTAAAAGGGTGTGGCCAGGGGAGAGGCATCAGTAGGTCAGGGGCGTTCCAAAATGTTGGGCATAATATTATAGAATTTGGGGGATCTGTGCCCAACTTGTATGCCAAAATTTGCACTGGGTTTCAGCTGGCAAAAGTCTGACACACAGAGTTGGGTGCGTAAATTGGCATTAAGCGCTATTCTACAAAGAGCGCTTACCCTTTATAGAAAGCACAGGGCCTGCTTCTATAAAGGGTGCCTAGGGAAACTATGCCCATAGCATGTCAATCAAATTTAGGTACTATATATGAAATCACATAGCACCTAAATCAATTTAGGCGCCAATAGGCATCTACAACTTAGACACCGGTATATTAGGCCTGGGTTTTCCTAGCCTAAAATATGAGCACCTAACATGGGCGCCTACCAGCACCTAACACTTTCCACCCTAAAACTCTGCCCCTCACTATGCCTACTTTTCATGTAGGCGCCAGTAGGTGTCACACTGATTTCTGTGCAGAACGTAACCATTTTTTGTTTATTAATTAGCTTTTAATGGTGTTTTCAATAATCACGCCATTTAAGCCAATTAAAACACGTTAAGTTCTATGTGTTTTGGCTAGCCTAGCCTAGTCGCCATTTATAGAATCAAGGCTTTAGTGACAATCTTTGGGAACGAATCACAGATATGAATGTAAATTGGCTAAATTGGTGGAAACAATCAATAATGGGCCATAACAAAGGTTAAATGACACTATTTACTGGCTATGTGTGTACCTGCACGCCTGACTCCAAAGGGTGAGTGGCCAAGGAAGATATGAAAACAAGTCATGGGGGCATGCTCAAGGCCTGCGAGTTCATGTTCTGAACGTGAATGTGAACTCGCAGGCCTTGAGCATGCTCAGATGCTCAAGGCCCAGCAGACGAGTAGGCCGATCTTCAAGAGCCCAGATGAGGGTAAGAAGCGGCGGGGGGGGGGGGCCCAATTGTGTTGGGGGGATGTCGGATCGTGTCAGGGGGGTGCCCAATCGTATCGGGGGGGTCGGATCGTGGCGGGGGGGGGTGCCGGTTCGAGGCAGGGGGGTGCCAGATCGCAGGGGGGGTGCCGGATCGCAGGGGGGGCCTTCGAGGGGAGCAATGCCGGTTCTCGGGGGGGGGGGAATGCATCAAAGCGAGTTTCCATTATTTCCTATGGGGAAACTCGCTTTGATAAATGAGCATTTTGGATTACGAGCATGCTCCTGAAACGGATTATGCTCGTAATCCAAGGTACCCCTGTATTACTTCCCTTTCCATGCCTAACTATAAACCCTCTTTTACAAAGCCCGATGGCGCAGGCCACTGTGATTACTGCCCCATAGTCCATAGGGATTTAAAGGGCTTTGGGGCTTTTACTGCAATTCTTATGTTTTTATAAAGGAAATTACAATCAATTACTGATGTTAATTGTCACTAATTAGGACCTATATGGATCTGCTTATGTGCTATTCTATAAGACTAAGCGCCTAAATTGTCTTGCATACAACCCAAATTGGAGCCTGGGTGAGTCAGGGGCATGCACAAAATTTAGGCACAGTGCTTTAGAGCAGCCATTTACATGAGCGACTGCCAGTGGTTGCGTGCCAGCATTTACACCAGGTTTAAACTAAACTAAACCTTAAGTTTATATACCGCATCATCTCCACAGAAGTAGAGCTCGGCACAGTTTACAAGAACTTAAAAATGAGAAAGGGTAGGAAAAGGTTTACATAAGTTTATAAGTTGAGTGGAAAACTAAGGGAAAAAAGAAATTACATGTTAGAGAAGAGCCAGGTTTTTAGTTGCTTGCGGAATAAATGGAGGGAGCTCAGGTTCCACAGCAGGATGGTAAGGTCATTCCAGAGACCTGTGATTTTGAATAGAAGTGATTTTCCCAGTTTACCTGCGTGGAGAATACCATGTAGGGAGGGGAAGGATAGTTTTAATTTATGGGCGGTCCTAGTGGAGTCAGGGCACGAGGAGTTGAAGGAAAGTGGGATTAGGGAAGGAAGGATGCCGTGAATAATCTTAAAAGCCAGGCAAGAGCATTTGAATTGGATTCTGGAAATCACTGGGAGCCAGTGAAGATTGGCCAGGAGTGGGGAGACGTGGTCAGATTTACGTTTTGCAAAGATCAGCTTGGCTGCTGTATTCTGAATAAGCTGGAGTCTTTGGAGCCTTTTTTTTGTTAAGCATAGGTAAATGGAATTACAGTAATCAAGTTTGGAGAGGATGATGGATTGGACAAGGACATCGAAATGTTTTTGGCGGAAGCAGGGTCTTGCTTTCCTTAGCATGTGGAGGCTGAAAAAGCATGATTTTGTCAGGGAGTTGAGGTGGTCGTTGAGGGAGAGAGAGGAATCAATAATGACGCCAAGGACCTTGCTTGAGAACTCAAGGTGTAAGGCAGCGCCTGAGGGTAGTGCGAAGAGGGATGGCAGGCTTTCTAACTTTGGGCCGAGCCAGAGTAATTTTGTTTTTGATTCATTTAGTTTCATCCGTACCGAGAGGGACCAGGAGTAGAGTCTCATTATGCAGGATGTTATGTTATCGTGGAGGTTGGTGAGGTTCTGGTCTGTTTCAAGAAGGACAAGGATATCATCGGCGTATGTGTAGATTGTTTCAAGGGGGGAAAGCTGGAAGAGCTTCAGTGAGGACATATAGATATTAAAAAGGATAGGGGATAGGGGTGATCCCTGAGGGACACCGCAAGAAGGAGACCAAGGAGCGGACATGGTGCCATTAGAGTTGACAGTGTAGGAGCGAGAGCGAAGGAAGTTTGAGAAACAATTAAGAACGGTGGAATCAATTCCTATCTCGGAAAGTTGATAAAGTAGTATGTCGCGGTGAACGACATCGAAAGCAGCAGAGAGGTCGAATTGTAACAGAACAGCGAATTTGTTTCGAGAATGTAGTTGTTGCACCTTTGATATTAGGGAGACAAGGAGGGACTCGGTGCTGAAGCTGGGTCTAAAGCCATGTTGATAGGGGGGAGAATGGAGAATCTCTCTAGGTAAGAAGATAGCTGGTTAGCGACTATGGACTCAAGCAGTTTGGTTAGGAGGGGGATATTTGCTATGGGGCGGTAGTTCGATGGTGAGGAAGGGTCGAGTATGCATAAGTCCTCACACCCAAAAGTTGGATGTGGAAATCCTTGCTAAGCACTATTCTACAAAGATTGCCTAGAGTTAGTTGACCTTTAAAGAATTGGAACTTCCTGGCACCTGACTTTGGGTATCGTTTATAGAATGCCCGCCAACGTGGCTTTGTAGAAAAGCAACTAGCACTTAGGTGTGTGTTTCCTAATTATTGGTATATGTATTTGCCATTTGGCACACTCACATTAGATGCCAAGTTATAGAATTGTCCTCCATGCACAGATTTTCAGCCCACCATTACTCAAAACAGCGGATGAAAATTAATGACTAGTGGACTTACATATACCAGCTGCTGGAAACATAACTCCTTTTGAAAACTGGCCCATGTGTTTTCTTATCTCTTAAATTTTACTGCATACTGGGGTCCTTTTACCAAGGCGTGCTAATCAATTTAGCGCTAAAGATTAGTGTGCACTAAATGCTAACGCACCCATTATATTCTATGGACATATTTGCATTTAGCAAGCACTAATCTTTAGCGTGCGCTAAATTGGTTAGCGTGCCTTAATAAAAGGGTCCCACTGTGTGATATATTTTGACCCTCTTCTACACTTGATTCTTTTCTCTTCAAAAAAACAAAATGCTACGTATTTTGCCACATTAAAATTCTCTCTATATACTTTTTTTTTTAACCTACCTTTCTTCTTTCACCATTAAGTCCTCTCCACTGTTCTGCCTTTCTCACAATGAAGCTCAGTTCCTGATTGGAGATCTCTAGGTCATATGGAACATAAAATTGCTCTTCTTTTCTGTGAATCCGTTGACATACATCCATTATCCAGCTGTCTGCATGCAATCTGATGAAGAAACACATTCAGCCCTATCCTTAATACATTTTTATATATATTTATATATATATACTAGCTGATGACCCGGCGTTGCACGTGTATTTAATTATAGCAATAACACTGTAAATGGATTCAAATAAAGATACTTTATAGTGGTGAATGAAATTATTGTTTTACAGCTTAATAAAAAGTACAATATTCAAATTATAATGTGAAATATTTGACAAAATGAATACAATACAACTAACGCAAAACGTGATTATAAACAAAATTTTTAGTTTCACCTCCAGGAGCAAGAACATATAAATTGATGGGGGAACCCACTCTTGAGCAAGCAACATAGAGTTGTGGGCCGAGAGACCCCCAGAACATATCACCCCAGGTAGTGAGGGATCTGCATACCAAGTTTCGTTCAAATCGGTCAAGCCGTTTGTGAATTACTGTGAGAATGGCAGCTTTTTACATTTTTTCCATTGACATGAATGGGTGATATCTGATTTTCTGTTTGTAGCTCCGCCCACGTGTGCAGGAGGGCCGCGAGAACCCCAGAACATATCAGCCCAGGTGGTGAGGAACCTGCATACAAAGTTTCGTTCAAATCGGTAAAGCCGTTTTTGAATTACAGTGAGAATGGCAGCTTTTAACATTTTTTCCATTGACATGAATGGGTGAAATCTGATTTTCTGTTTGTAGCTCCGCCCACGTGTGCAGGTGGACCGCGAGACCCCCAGAACATATCACCCCAGGTAGTGAGGGATCTGCATACCAAGTTTCGTTCAAATCGGTCAAGCTGTTTTTGAATTACAGTGAGAATGGCAGCTTTTTACATTTTTTCCATTGACATGAATGGGTGAAATTTGATTTTCTGTTTGTAGCTCCACCCACGTGTGCAGGTGGGCCGCGAGACCCCCAGAACATATCATCCCAGGTAGTGAGGGATCTGCATACCAAGTTTCGTTCAAATCGGTCAAGCCGTTTTTGCGTGATCGCGGCACATACACACACACACACACATACATACACACATACATACCTCCGATTTTATATATATAGATATACAGTTAGACCTTGGTTTGTGATCATAATTCGTTCCAGAAGCAAGCTTGTAATCCAAAGCACTTGTATATCAAAGCAAATTTCCCCACAGGAAATAATTGAAACTCAAATGATTTGTTCCACAACCCAAAAACTTTAATACAAAATACTATACATACTTGTATTGCTAGACCTCCTCATTTAGAACAGTCACTGTACTCCCATAGCATCAGCGAGAGAAGAACCATTGGCTCAGTTGTGATGATGTGACGCATGTATACAGTATGTACTTGTATTGTAAGACTTTGCTTGTTTAGAACTGTTACAGTGAATCTTGCAGTGTCAGAGAGAGAAGAACCATTGGCTCAGTTGTGATGTGTGTACACTGTATGTACTTGTATTGCAAGACATTGCTTGATTATCAAGTTAAAATTTAATCAAATGTTTTGCTTGTCTTGCAAAACACTTGCAAACCAAGTTACTTGCAATCCAAGGTTTTACTGTATACTGTATATATTGATAGCACATTTTACTAACGTTTTTTTTCAAATTTATAAACGCCATCTTTAATTCTTCAAAAAAGCACAAGGTCATAGATCTTTCCAAATGCTACCCAGTAGTATTGTTCCATATCCATCTGTAAAATGGAAACATATGCATTCCTATAAGCTTTGCTTATAGCCTAATCGCTATCAGCAGCCACGTCACACATCTTACGAGGGGGTGCTGAAATGTTCTCAGCCCGCCAAGCCAACCAACCAATTTCTTAAATTCTGAGCATTATTTCACCACTGTAGCTGAGAAGAGTGTTGCCTTATTTCGTTAAGTGCCAATTTTCATTATTGCAGTCATCTGTATTTGTTATTTTTAAGTAATTTCTATGTATTTTATATTGTACACCGCCTAGAATTTTGATTAGGCGGTTTATCAAATTTTAAATAAACTTGGAAATTTATCACAAGGCAGTTAGCTACACCTATTTAAAGGTTCCTTTTACTAAGGCGTGCTAGCCAATTTAGGGCTCCTTTTACAAAGCCGCGTTAGCAGTTTAACATGCGTAATAGCGCGTGCTAATTTGCCGGCCGTGCTAGCCGCTACCGCCTCCTTTTGAGCAGGCGGTAGTTTTTCGGCTAGCGCAGGGCTTAGCACGCGATAAAAAGTCACGTGTGCTAAAGCCGCTAACGCGGTTTTGTAAAAGGAGCCCTTAGAGTGCGCTATACGCTAATGTGCCCATTATATTCTATGTCAGAAAAGATGAGTAGGGGAGCCTTATGTTGGAGCCAATATCAAGGAGCAGAAGATCAAATTGACTTAAAGTTGTGTGAGAAAAAGATCTCCAAAAGGAATTTGAGTTAAACATTAGATACACTTAAATTTCTGGTGAAATTCACATACATTCAGAATTGTGTAATTTGGCCAAGAGCCTGGGCTCCTATAGCCAAACCCACCACCCAATCACTGTGTATGGAATGATATTTTAATTTGATCTAGGTGATTTACTTATTCACCTATGCTTTCTCAAAAGGCAAAAGAAAAACTTTCACTTAGCTTTTGGGGTAGTAACAGGTCCCAACATGGGCCATGTCAAGGAACCCAAAAGTAAGTATTAATGACTGAAAACGCCAAGCCAGTCAGGCAGTGTGGTTTCAAAAATGTGCTATTCTGTCATATATAGCTCTTGTAAATTGAATAATGCTTAGCTGCGTTACTACTATATTTGTGTGCTAGGGACATGTTAGCGTTTAGCGCGCGCTAAATCAGCTAGCGCGCCTTAGTAAAAAAGGGGGTAAGTGAAGATAACTGTATAGAACAAGCTCCTATCCCGTTTAGGGAGGAGCACAGCTAAATCGGGGGGGGGGGGGGCAAGAAGAAGGGCTAGGGCAGAGAGGGCCGAGATAGGGATAGGGGAGGGCCAACAAAGACGGCCAATCAGGGAGGAGTAGGGGCAGGGAAGGGGAGATAGCTTAGCGGGGCGGAAGGGAGGTCGCCCCCCTTTTGAATCGGTGAGCCAAGGAGGCAGGCGCGACAATGGAAGGTAAGCACAGCATATGAGTAACAGATACACCTTCACAGTGGTTAAGTAAAGGGGCACGTCTCCTTGCTTGGACGGCGGGGAGGCCAGGCCATGGTTTCACAGCAAAGTACTGCTGATGAAAGGACCCATCCTTGAATGGGCTGGGTCAGGTGAGCCGTGGGAAGCTTGTACGGCACCCCACAAATTGTGTCAATGGAGAGGCATATGCTGTGCACTGGATCATCTGATGGTTATATGTTGTATACTACTAACACGTGATGTATATAGAGTGGTATGTCATGGTTCATATGTTCAGTTGTGATGTACAGTTGATTGATGTTCATGATTGGTTATTCTGCTCAGTTGATTATGATTCATGCTTTGTTGTGTTGTGCAGTTATGGCTGCGGTCAGAATAAATTCCACAATGGTTGACGAACACCTGAGTATTGTCAGTGTCTCATGATCGACGGTAAGGGGGGTAGAGCAACAAGTGCTGAGTGCACGATTTGTACATTATTTGTTACATTAACATTTAAAGCATTGTAACTACTTCCATGTTGATTTTAGGCACAGTCCCCACTCATTCTCTGTCAATTCTCTACCCATTCTCCACCCAATGCCAATGTAGAAACCGGTGCGCATTCACCGCAAATGCTCCACACTAACTATTAACACAAATATACTACTATGTTAACAGCAAGGGTGTGCATGCCCCCTCCCCCACCTAAAAACAAATATTGGTTCATAATCACTTGAAACAAATTTTTCTGATTTTTGAGGATTGCTTATGTTCATTGAAGCTGCTCATTCTATGTGCATAGTGTATGCGCTCAGCGACTCTACAATGCGTGCAATCAACGGCACTCGTTAATTTATAGGTATGTATATGTACAAGTGAGCCATGCACACCTTACATTTTTAGGTGCCTATATGAACCACATGTACTCTCGTGAATGCACACTCATATTAACAACTAACACAGATTAGAAAATAGACCCCTAGGAGCCTTTGATTAGGGATGATTGGGCAGGCATTCTTACCTGAGCAAGAAGAAGTATAACATAGACAATGAGATGATGGTTACAACAGTATAAAGTAGTACTGTGATCAATATACCAGGAATTCCTGATTGCTCTGTTTTGTAAAACAGCCAGTAGAGTTTTGCCGCGTCAGCAATTGGATTATCCGCACTGTAGCTAAGTCGCTGAAATGGGGAAAACAAACAAAAGCCAGAAATAAGCTTACACACACATATATAATTATTTCCTGTGTTTGACTTAGCACATTTACACTTGTTGTGTAGAATACTAAACGTATAACCTTTCCTAGTCATTTGGAATTTTAAAAATGCAAAGGTTGGCTATGTTGGACTCTTTACTACAAAAGCATCTGCAGATTGAAGATCATTAGTCTTGATCTATCTGGACACAGCATATATCGTCTGTATTATAGCAACAGGGTAAATGATAGGGATTTGAAAAGTGGTATTGGGTGCTAAAAATAAAGGAGATTTATCAGAAGTAATTTTATAAATGACTTCAGCATGTGAAGCTCATAAACTTGCCCTGGCATAAACATGCAAAAAAACAGGTGCTCAGAAAACATGTCAATTTTTCAGATCCTACTATTGGTAGCATCGACTATAGTTTATTGGCTTTATCCTGCTTTATACAAAGCGGTTTCCAGAAAGTATGTACATAATATTATCACATAACACACAGTATAAACAAATCAAACAAACAAAACATTTCAGCGAACAGCGCTTACAATTATCTTAAAGCTTCAGTTCCCATACTTCATCTTACAAAACAAATACTTTTTCAGTAATTTCTTAAAATTGTGCAAATTTCCCTGCTCCCAGATGTATAGAGGGATCTCATTCCATGCCTCTGTAAGAAAACATACTTGCCCTCGACACCTGCAAATGCAAATGTTTAACAGACAGGACAAACAAATTACCACGTTTCACAGAACAGAGCTTTGGAGCGGGAACATATGGCAGAATACTATCAACCTGATATCTTGGTGCTAGCCCACACATAAGTACAGTATACCATAACCAGCAGTTTATAATGTAGCCAATAATCTAATTTCAGCCAGTGTAATTTAATGTAGTATTCTGACACATGTTCTCATTTACTCAATCAAAAGAGCGTCCGCACAACTGAGTTTTCTGCAACCTGCTGGGAAAGCTAGGAAAAATTTCTATGGTGATAAAATTATCAGCGTTGGTGGTGGCTGGTTCCACCCAAGATAAGTGATGCCTTTTTCCTTCTTCCTAAAAGTGTTGACCAAATGACACTATGGTTGTTTGGCGTGCTCTGCCTTTGTGATACATATTGAATTATTTAGAATAAGTTTAATGTCATAAGTTTCAGCACTTGTGGATAATTGATTCAAAGGGTTGTGGGAGGATTTGTTTTGAGCATAAATGATTACAACACCCAATTCAGGAGGCTGTCCTGGAATGATATATAGATCATAGGAGGTCCTATGATCTGATCATCCAATATGTTAGGATATGCTCACTCCCCAATTCCAAGAGTCATATACACATTTTTGATGGAAACTTTATAAAATTGAAATTAAAAATATTTTTGAAAGTTTTGCATAAAATCCCTTTGAAATGTAGTAGCTAGTTTTAGCACTTTCAATAATTTTTCATAGTGGTGTTACACAAGTTTAATTTTGAACATCGTGGTTCACTTGAGGTCTAGCACGAATATATGGACTCTTGAATAAGGCAGACATTACCGAAACACAGACCTTGTTGGGTCCTACGATGCTGGTTCACCTTTATGCAATCAATAAAATTATATAGTTTTTTTAGTTTCCCTTGTAAAATCTTGGTTCCATCTAGATACTGTGTAGCTTTTTCAACTTTTTGCCTTGTGGGTTATTCTTTGTGTGTTCCTTGCCACCCCTTTGGTTTTTTTCAGTTCCACTCCTGTATATGCCTCCTTCTTGCAAATATGTGTCATAGAACTTAAATAGGTATTTGTAGAATTCAGTTTATGTATCCTGCTAACACTTACACAAGTACATGTGCACATACACACATAAGTGCTAGCATTCTAAACATTTAAGCATGTAAGCCCTGATTCTATAAAAGACTCAAACAACTAGGTGACTAGCCGATCTAGACGTTTAACTTAATATTTTTAATTGGCTTAATCAGCTTTGATAATTGAAAGTGCTATTAAAAACCAATTAAAAACAATTTTTAAAATAATTTGCCAATAGGTGCCTACCACTTCCAGGTAGGAATCTACACTGAGACACCTACCAGAGCCCACAAGTAAGTAGTCATGTTTAGAAGTGGATTCAGGACAGATTTGGGAAATAATTTGGGCATGGATTAACTTAGGCACTGATAAGCACTTAACTTAGGTATACTCATTTAGGCCATGAAAACCCTGTCCTAAATGGAAGTGCGCCTAAGGATTCAATAGTAACTGGTTCCTAAGGATGCTTAGGCCCTGCTAGGGGTGATTCTATAAATGGTGCCTAGCAGTTGACTGACAACATGCACCAAATGGCACCTAGGAGTGAGAGGCCATTTATAGAATCAGGGCTGTAATGTGCACAGAAAATGTGGATATTTGACAAAAGACTAGCCCTTCATATATTTATATTAAAAAAGAACTTATTCTGGAAGGAACCTGAAGTATCTCTCCTGCTGCATGGGGTACACGCGGCCAGACGGTGGCAGGCATTTCTTGGCAGTGGAAGAGAATGGGCATCTTTCCCACTGCTGGGGAGGAGGGGGTTGTTGGTTGGCAGCGGGAGAGATTGAACATCTCTCCTGCTGTTGTTGTGGGGGGAGTTTTTACGCGTTTTTTCTGTGCATATGCCCATCGCTATCACCATTTAACAAATGTTCACTGCTGTCCGCCAACCTCATTTGCATGTGTGATTTTTTGATAATATCTCGCTTTTTTCAATTCGCTATCCAAACGGCTGCTGTAGCAGACCGTCACTTTTTAATGCGTTTTTTTTGTTTGTTGTTTTTTTTTAGAATCATGGCCTCAATACAACTGCCTATGTACTTTACAGTTTTACAGATTATTTGAAAATTGCCCCATTCCTTGCCACAAAGATAGAAGGTACTGCTGTTAGAACAAGGTAAAATATTCAATATAGATATGATTTTTTTTTTTTTAAACCCTTACATAAATACCTGCCAGGGGTTCAATTTCAAATTATTTTCTTATCTATAGGATTAAAATAAATGTGATTAGGATTCATGTTTAAGTTATTTTGAAGTGACTTACCCCCAGGATTATATCCATTACAAATATTGCCAATGGGTCTAACACTGTCCAGACTCCCAGAGCAATAATAAACTTTGACAAGAAGGAAGGTAGTGAGTTGGAAATTATCTTATGGCTCCAGCTGATTAGAACCATGAGAAGCATCACTGCATTCAAGGCTAGAGGCCCTATCAAAACCATGGCCAGCTCTTCCCTGGTATGTAGTAGAGAATTCTGGTAGCAAATCTCCACTGTGTGAGGAGAGAATTGGAATCTAAATATTAAAAAAAAAGAAAACGTTATATCAAAGACATCCTGAAATGTCTAATTATTAAAAATGCATTTGCCTACTTATCAACCTATTACCATCACCAGATTAACTTTCATGTCATTGAAATATATCAATTAATCTATTTTATGTCTATTAACAGAGTGTGAGTGCCTAGCCAGCCTGGCTTTAGACATAGACCACCTTGTCACTGCCGCCAGCACCGACTTCTGATAGGCACTGCAGCTTTGCCATTGCTGTCATATCTTAATCTGGACCAGTGCTGTTGCCTCCTGAAATAGTCGGTCCCAGAATTGTAGTACACCCCCCCTCCCAATTCGCAGTTTTAAGAGTCACAATTTTAATTATTTGCGATTTCCTAAAACCGGAATCACTCCCACCTCCCAGAGCCGGCCCGCGAATATTTAAAATTTGCGAATAACTTTTGGGCCGGCTATAACCCACCCCTGCCACCCTCCTGCCTTCCCCCAGCATCCCGGACTTCCCTGGTGATCTAGCAGTCTTTCGGGACAGGAGTGATCTTCCTACACTCCTGCCCCGTGCAGATCACTCATACAAAATGGCTGCCATGAATTCCCATCATAGTCTCAAGAGACTACGGGAACTCACGGCAGCCTTTATGAATTAGTGATCTGCATGGGGCAGGAGTGTAGGAAGATCGCTCCTGCCCCGAAAGACCGCTAGACCACCAGGTAAGGAGGGTGGCAGGGTTGGGTCATAACCGGCCCAAAAGTTATTCGCAAATTTTCAATATTCGCGGGCCGGCTCTGCCCCTAACCCCGCGAATATTGAGGGAGGAGTGTAACAGCAATGGCAGCAGCAGCAAATGCATTATAAAAACAGTGCAGAACTTCACCTGCTAGACAAGCCCCTTCCTCTTGCACATGAGGGAGAAGGAAGGGAGGTTGTTGCATGGCCTGTCAGAATGCTAGGGTAGTCCCCACACTGATTTGTTGCTTCTGCCTAGTGAAGGTGAGAGGACATAATATGGGAGGGGGGGGTGTAGAGAATAGAGACCACCTCTTTCCCTCCTCCATTGCAAGAGGGTATGCAGAGTACTTCCTTCCTTCTCCTTAACCCCCTCCAATGTCCATGGGCACCCATGAAATAAAGATTGGGATTTATATATCGCCTTTTATGTAGCTTTTATACCCACATTCAAAGCAGTTTACATACCTGTACTTCAAACATTTTTCCTATCTGTCCCAGTGGGCTAACAATCTATCTAAGGTACCTGGGGCAGTAGAGGATTAAGTGACTTACCCAGGGTCACTGGGGCTTGAACTCACAACTGCAGGGTGCTGAGGCTATAGCTCTAACCACTACACTACACTGTCCTGCACACACAACACTCTCCTCAATATGGCCCTAGTACCTAGGCAGGAAAGGATTGTAGACCTATTTGTTCCACATATTTAATAAAGTAAAATGCGAGTATGCACCTAAAAAAGAAATTACACCAGATATATTTGTAACTGTTCTGAGAAAGATGTAATTGTGTGCAGAGATGTACTGCTAAAATTAGGACACACAAGAAGAGGCGATGATCTGCAAGGACTCACGTGGGTAGAAGAAACGAAGCAGATCAAATGTATCAAGAAGTATGCAATTTATTAAAAACAAAGACACAACATGGCCATATTTCGCTCTCAGGCTGCTCCAAGGGTAGATGCACACTTCCCCTAAAAGCAAAAGCTCTATACACACAAATCAAGTAGAACTTTGATTCCAGAGCAGCAGCTGTCCTCTCTCTTCCATTCTATCACCGAGAGAGGAAAGCTGCTACTAGGTGTATTGAGCTTTTGCTTTTAAGGGAAATGTGTACTCAGTGGCATCGTAATGATGGTGGCAGTGGTGGGGGGAGGACTACCACAGGCACCGTCTTGATGGGGGAGCCAGATGTCAGAGCTGAAGCCAGCATGAATAGCAGGTTGGAGATACTGCTCGTGCTGGCAATGAGCTAAAGAAATACCGGGGGGGGGGGGGGGGAAGGCATGTATGCGGTGGGGAGTGGGGTGGAGGAAAGGGCAGGGACACTTCCTACCATTGCTATGCCACTAGGTGTATCTATTCCCTTTTAGCATTAACTCTGATGCAACCAGAGGGCAAAATGTGACCGTGCTGGGTCTTTGTTTTTAATAAATTGCATACTTCTTGATACATTTGATCTGCCTCATGTCTCCTGCTAAAACTAGGCACATGCATTTATATTAAATATATATATATATATATATGCAGAAATGTCAGTCCCTCCATTGTTCTACTCATTCACTCCAAAGACCTGCATGCCACATGTGCAAGTAATTTTATAAAGTATTTTCCATGTATACAGCATATTTTCTACACTGAAAATGGCTTTTGTAAAACTAGAGGACAAATCTATAAAGAGCTTACCCCCTCTTTTATGAACGCATAGCACGGGTTTTAACACCAACAGCGGCAGTAACTGCTCTGATGCTTATATGACTCTGCGTACCATGTGCTTTGTGGGTTTTTTTTAATTTTGTGGTTACCATTATGTATTAATAAGATTATATTGTGTGTATATGAAAAATGGATGGAAGAAATTGCATTACAATTAGTACTATTATTATGGGGTGGGGTCTGGGGCGGAGCCTGTACAGGTCTGGGGCAGAGCTTGGGTGGGATACTCGGTTAATATTTGTTAGACTTAGTGGGTACTTGGCTTGAAGAAGCATTCGTAAAAGAGGGGGTTAGTTTGTAGAGTCATAAAGGTATAAAAACAGGTTCCTTTTAGATATTTCAGATAGGCTGCTTGATATGTAAGTTGGTGTACTCGTATTTCTGTGTGCCTACATTTTATGTGCATATAATCCTGGGAAATTTTATAAGAGTCTATTTGAAAACCTAAAAACACAATTCTATACAAATGTATTCTGGGCAATTTATCGTAAAATGATAAAGGAGAGTAAAGTTCTCAATCCTTGCAGAGGAAATATAAACTGTTTAGTTTGCAGTAACATTTCTGAAATAGCTTTATTTAACTTTTTGAGATAAGGTCATTAGTAGAGGTTCAATCTCTGGTATTAAGTACCTTAGGGGTCTTTTTATTAAGGTGCGCTAACCGATTTAACACACGCTAAAGATTAGTGCGCGCTAAATGTTAAGGCGCCCATAGAATATAATGGATGCCTAAGCATATAGTGCGAGTTAATTTTAAGCATGCACTAAATTGGTTAGTGTGCCTTAATAAAAGGACCCCTTAGATTACTGCAACCTGATTTACTTAGCCTCCTGTAAAAAGAACATTAAGTAGTTGCAAATTATCAAGAATACTGCAGTCAGATTAATATTTAATCTGAGGCGATTTGATCATGTCTTGGATTACTCGCGGAAGCTACATTGGTTGCAAATCGAAGCAAGAATACTATTCAAATTTGGTTGCATCTGTTACAAGACACAGTGTGGCTTAATACTTACCTATATTGTTGACCACTTCAAATTTGTTAACAGAAGACACTTTGCTCAAGATTCTAGATTTTTCGTCTTTCCCTTAGTAAAGGGTTGTCCTTACAAGAGATTCTTTAATAGAATTTTGTCCTATCGGGCAACCCTTTGGGATAAGAGATTTAGCAAGTTGATCTCAAGTTTTACTTCCTACTTAAATTTTAGGAAATTGTTAAAAACCTTCATTTCTATCCTTGTACAGGTATCCTTTCCCTTTCCCTCTCTTTCTTTTTCATTCCTTTCCCTTCCTGTTTTTACTTTCCCTTTGTCTTTACCCCTTCTTTCCCTTTCTGCTCCTCCCTTCTTCATTTCCTTCTTTTTTTTTCTTCTTTTCTCCCCTTCATACATTCTTTCCTATATCTGCTCTCAGCTCTTCTTACCCATAGCATTATATCATATGTACCCTTTTTTAAACCCATTTATATTTTAATTTACGGTACTTTTTTGATGGTCTTTGCAGTTTTTCTTTTTAGAATGTTTAGCAATTCACTCTGCTATTCAATATGTAATCCTTGGGATCAACTCTGGTTTTCATAGGCTAACACAGCTTATCAAAGTTTGTTTCATGTCCTAACAAGCTTTTTACAATTATTGTTTCTTCAGACCCCTCACGATTTTATTTTCTCTCCCAGAGTAAGATTACACCATTTTCCCTTTAAACTTCCCATTGAGCTTGTGATTAAATTTGCAGATGACACTAAACTGTTGAGTTCTTACAACACATACAGACTGTGAAATATTGCAGGCATTTCTTAGGAAATGGAGAGACCTGGCATCCAAATGGCAGATGACATTTAATGAGGACAAATGCAAAGTGTGCACGTTGGGAAGAATAACCCAAATCACAGTCAACTAGATGCCCCAAAAAAAGATCTAGGTGTTATCCATCTGATGTGTGTCGGTGGCCAAAAAAGCAAACAAGATGATAGGGATTATTAGAAAAGGGATGGTAAATAAGACTAGGAAAGTTGTAATATTATTCCATGGTAGAGACCTCATTTTGATAACTGTGTTCAATTCTGGTTATCGTATCTCAAAAAAGATGTAGCAAAATTAGAAAAGGTTTAAAGAAGAGTATCCGAGACAATAAAAGGGATGGAATTCCTCTCATATGAGGAAAAAATAAGGAGGATAGGACTCTTCAGCTTGGAAAAGAGATAGCTGAGGAGAGACATGATTGAAGCCAACAAAATCCTAAGTGGTGTAGAACAGGTACAAGTAAATCAATTTTTTTTACTCCATCGGTAATCTAAAAGACTAGGGGACACTCGATGAAGTTACAGGGAAATACTTTTAAAACCAATAGGAAGAAATATTTTTTAAACTCGGAGAACAAAATTCCTGAAGGAAAAGTCCTTAGTCTGCTATTGAGACAGATAGGGGGGGGATCAGTAGCATGAAGTGTTGTTAATGTTTGTATTTTTACTAGGTACTAGTGACCTGGATTGGCCACTGTGGAAACAGGATACTGGGCTAGAGGAACTATCGGTTTGACTCAGTATGGCTGCTCTTATGTTCTTATTTTTCTGAATTATCCTGAGCTGTTAACATAGATGGTACCATTCTTTTATACATTTTCCTCTCCACTTTTTAAACACTATGGGCCAGATTCACCAACCTGCCCGATCGGGCCTGATCTGGGTAGGTCTGACAAATTCAGCAAATTAAAATATGCAGACAGGGGCGATCAGAGGAACACCCCCCATCTGCCGGTACAGATCGCTTTTCTGCAATCTCCACGCATGCGAAGACCATCTGTAGATGGTCTGCGCATACCCGTCAGAGCCACAATCTTTTTTTAAAAAAAAACTTAAACTTTTATTATTAGTTTTTAGCCTTGCGAGCCCGTGGCTTTAACTCGCTTTAAACCCATGAGTTAAAATCACGGGCTCACAGGGTGGGGAAGGGCAGGAGAGATTCGGGGAAGAAGGGCAGGTAAAAACTGGGGCAGCAATTGTGGCCACCAGTGTGAACCCAGAGATGGGTTTCACTGAAGTCCTGATGACTACACCAAATAACACCCTTGCGTGTGACCCGGACTGGAGTCACCCTGCAGGACTGGGTCTTTGTAATATATAAAAAAAAACAAAACCCAAAATAAAGTCACAGCACTCAATAAGTTCATACAAATAGTTCAGTTTACTCAGTTCATTAACATGTGGCTGAATGCTTTCAATACTTTATGAACTTCAGTCAGAATTCTGTGTAGCATTCAATTAACCACCAGCAAAGCAAACAGCAACTTCTCAAAGTCCAAAAAAAAAGGCAAAAACAGACAGCAGATGCAGTTAATCAAACTAGCGTTAAACTTTCTTTTCTTTACTGTTCTTCAGCCTCTTCCAATAATGAGGCCTCAGCTCTCCAGAGAGCTTATGGGTCTGCTTTATAACAATAACTTGGTTTAGTCCACAAAATAGTAGTCTTTCATTCAAATCACAAAACAAAAATAGGAAAGCCTCTGGCAATCACCTAATATGGCTGCCAGGAAACAGGAGAGAGAATATCAGGTTCTGCACAAGTTTGGGCCTTCCTTCAGGCTTCAAATTCCCACCCAGATATCAGCAAAAACCTCTCCCTCATTCTCTCCCAGCTTTCACCCCAAAACAATATTCAAAAGCCAGCTTCTCAGCCTACAAACAGTAAAGAAAAACAAAACACTCACTGCTTGTGGCTTACATTCCAATTCACTTGCATTGGTTCAGGCTGATAGTCATTCACACTAGCACAAGCCTCCTGAAAATCCATAGGTTCCTGTAAGGAAGTCACCTCTTCAGGCTGTGCACAATTATCTAGCTCCATCGGTTGGGGTTTGTTGTCCCTGTCCGGTTCCCCAGGGTTTTTAGGGAGGAAAGACCCAAACTTCCTCCCTAGCTGGCCTCCTTTCTTACTGACTGGGCCAGGCTTATATTCCCAAGGGCAACGCCCTGCTTGCTCAGATCTGGCTGAGATCCAAGGACCTCTTGGGCTCCCCTGGTGGTTACTGGAATTATTCAGCTCAAACCCAGCCTGTCCTTTTCCAATTCCTCCCCGGGTTTTCTTTATTACTCTCTTCTTTTCTGACTTAACTGGAATCTGAACTGGGGAAAGGTCTGGCTGGTCACATACCCCCACCGTTAAATGGTGCTTATCCCTATAAGCATCCGTAAGTGAAGAAAGGGGCAAAAAAAAACTCCATAGGTCAGCCTTATTTGTGTCTCCTATTTCGAAATCTTTTCTCCTCTGGTCGGGGATCTGCACACAGATTCTCAAAATCCTCTGGCCAGTGAAGCACAGCAGGCTCAGGATTTTTGACCACTTGTGGTTGGCACGCTTCAGACCCTTCTAATCCTTCCACCCTTACTGTGATGGCCGTAAGGACCTGGGCTATTTCCTCCACTCGTTCTTGTATTTGTTCTTGCAAATTATTCACACTACCACCCACACGTTTCACTGAGTCAGCTACTGTGCCTAACTGGATAGCTTGCTGTTCTAACTGGCTCTTATTATTCCGACCCTGCTTGGCTAAGCTATCAGGTTCCATCCCTTCAGTAGCCCAAAGTTCATGTGAGGTTTGAATCTTCTTAAATTGGGACTGCAACTCTTGTTGCTGAGCTTGACTATTAGATGTCTTAGATTCTAATTCCCTCAACTGGGATTTTACCTGATCTAGAGATTCCTCAATTGAGTGAGAATGACGCTGTGTTTGTGCAGATATTTCTTGTTTTAGGGTCTCACCTAGTTTGGACAAAAGTTCACTATTATCCTGACTTCGTTTCGTATTACTTTTAATGCCCTCATCTACCCATTGTGCGTGTACAGTGGCCAACTCCTCTTTCCAACGAGCCTCCTGAGTCTTAGTCCTCACTTGTACTTCATTTTTCAGAGCAGCTATTTCCTGCCGTAAATTCCCCATTTCTTCTGTAACTTGCTTCCTAGTGTCATGTTCTAAGGTAATAGCTTGCAACTCTTCCTGTAAGTTTTCCCTTGCGGAATCACGAACAAATGTTTGCGGATTGTTCGTGACCCTCCTGTCAGAAGATCCAAATCCCTTTTCCCCTCTACTGGTATCTTTTAGGTGTTCCCAGCGTTCCAACTTAGGAAACCAGATCCGCTCACATATCAACTGGGCAATTTTTTCTCCAGGATGAACCTGGTAATCCGAATTCCCGTGGTTTACTAATAAAACCCCGACATTTCCCCTATAATCAGGGTCAATTATTCCCGCAGCTACGTCAAGAGAGTGTTCCGCTGCCAGGCCTGACCGCGGACCTATTCTTATATAGGAGCCCGGGGGAGGGGCCACCTGAATATCCGTTTTCAATGTCGCTCTGCCTTTAGCTGGCACTATCTGCTCATAGGCCGCATAAATGTCAAAGCCTGCTGCTTTTGAGTATGCTTGTGTGGGGACCTTAGCCTTCTCTGACAGGGGTACCCACCTAAGTGTAGGCCGCCACCCGGGTCTACCGGATGTAAAAGAAGACTGTCTCCTTTTCCAACCTTCCCTATTGGAATAGCATCCACCCTTAACCTGAGTTCCCAACACACATTTAGCAGAATATTGAGATTTGGTTAGAGAGTTATTCCCCCACGGTCTAGCTAGCCTTCCCTTCTTCTCCCATCCGGGCCAATCTCTGCCTAGAATCACGGGGAAAGGGCATGACTGCACAACCGCCACTGGAAGTTTATATTTCTCCCTATTGTGTTCTAACGATATGTTAGTAAGAGGATATCGTCTAGCATCCCCATGCACACATCGGACGGCCACTTCATTTAACCCCTCTTTTCTAAAGGGAGGGCACTCAATTTGTTTCCACATTTGGCGTGAAATCACGGATTGTTCCGCCCCTGTATCCAGTAAGGCCATTATTTTTTTTCCCGCTACCCATACCGGGACCTGGCTCTTCGACGTATCTGCCCTATCAGTGACTCGCTTAATCACAAAATCCCTTCTCTCTCTACACATCCGTTGAGTATGTCCTATCTTCCCGCACCGATAACACTTTCTTTGATTTCCCTGTGTGATAGGCCTAGGTGCGGGCAGAGCAGGATCCTTTAACGGGTTTTTTTTATTTTGATCCCCAGGACTCTGTCTAAGAGAATACCCCGGTATGCCCCCTGAGCCTTCCCCTACGGGTTCCTGGGAGTCTATGTAGGCCTCGGCAACCTCTAAGACCTGCCCCAGTGTTTTGCAATTCTGTCTTTTCACCCATAATTTTAGATTCTTAGGAACAGCCTCTAACAGCTGTTCCTTTAATACCTCAGCAAAAAGGGCCCTTGCATCGTTCAAGCAAGGCAATAGCCACTTCTCCGCTAGCTTAGTGATTCGCTGAAGGAGGGCTTTGGGCCTTTCTGAAGGTAACATCTGTGTGGCCCTAAATCTCTGACGGTAGTGCTCGTTGGTATACCCCAGATAGTCCAAAATATGGGCTTTCACCGTGAGGTAGCTGTCCGCATGTTCAGGGCCCAGGGTTTGGAATGCGGCTAGGGACTCACCAGCTAAACAGGGTAACAGCCTCACCACCCATTGCTCCCTAGGCCATCCTGCCGCCACCGCTATCCGCTCAAATGAGGCCAAAAAATCATCCGGGGCATCTCCGGGACCAATTTTGCACAAATTAAGGTTTGTCAATTGATTTGCGCCCACCATTGTGGGTGATACTATACTTGGAGTTTCCGGCCTCATTGGCTGAGTAGTGGTCTGCTGTAGGATCTGGGCGAATATCTTGGCCTGCTCCTGCATGGTCACCATTAACTCGCCGTGTTGCCGTAACATAGTGTCCTGGCTGGCTTGCCACCGCTCCTCACTTGATCTTAATAGGCCTTTTAGTTCTTCAGCTTGTCTCTGCCGCTCCCCAGCCAATGCTGCCAGTATCTGGGCTTGCTCCATAATCGGGACCTGAAAGGCAAACAAAAAGAAAAGGCACCCAAGTGTGGCTTCTTGGTACCCTTGTTCCTCCCCTTAGCAGGCTCCCCCAGCCTAGGTACTCTTACCGATAGTACTGGAGAGTCTGCGCCTTTGGGTCTTGGGCCTCCTTGGCCCCCAGTCGCTCTCCGCACGGCTTGTCCTACTGGAACCCGGTTCTTCTGGATCCGAAGCTGGAACCCTGGTCCGGCTTCTTTGAAACCCTCCGTATGCCGCACTGGAACCACGATCTGGTGCTCTCCGCCTCCACCGTTGAACTGAATCCCCATACAGGTCTTCTCAAGAGGTACTTGGCACTTCCTCCACACTTCCGGTTAAGGACTCCTCCTCCAAGTGGATGATTAGGATTTCTGGGGCTCAAATACTTTAATCCAGACAAATTAGTCCATAGTTCAAAAAAACAAAATTAAACAGGAAGCTAAATATGCCTTCTCTAGCCCCAAGTCCAAAATTGAAAAAGCCAAAAGAAAAACGTTTTTTTTTTTTTTTTTTTTTTTTTTTTTTCAAATGCAGTGCTTAACAGTGTCCTGCAGGAGGTGCAATAATCCCACCACTGCCACCAATTAATGTGGCCACCAGTGTGAACCCAGAGATGGGTTTCACTGAAGTCCTGATGACTACACCAAATAACACCCTTGCGTGTGACCCGGACTGGAGTCACCCTGCAGGACTGGGTCTTTGTAATATATAAAAAAAAACAAAACCCAAAATAAAGTCACAGCACTCAATAAGTTCATACAAATAGTTCAGTTTACTCAGTTCATTAACATGTGGCTGAATGCTTTCAATACTTTATGAACTTCAGTCAGAATTCTGTGTAGCATTCAATTAACCACCAGCAAAGCAAACAGCAACTTCTCAAAGTCCAAAAAAAAAGGCAAAAACAGACAGCAGATGCAGTTAATCAAACTAGCGTTAAACTTTCTTTTCTTTACTGTTCTTCAGCCTCTTCCAATAATGAGGCCTCAGCTCTCCAGAGAGCTTATGGGTCTGCTTTATAACAATAACTTGGTTTAGTCCACAAAATAGTAGTCTTTCATTCAAATCACAAAACAAAAATAGGAAAGCCTCTGGCAATCACCTAATATGGCTGCCAGGAAACAGGAGAGAGAATATCAGGTTCTGCACAAGTTTGGGCCTTCCTTCAGGCTTCAAATTCCCACCCAGATATCAGCAAAAACCTCTCCCTCATTCTCTCCCAGCTTTCACCCCAAAACAATATTCAAAAGCCAGCTTCTCAGCCTACAAACAGTAAAGAAAAACAAAACACTCACTGCTTGTGGCTTACATTCCAATTCACTTGCATTGGTTCAGGCTGATAGTCATTCACACTAGCACAAGCCTCCTGAAAATCCATAGGTTCCTGTAAGGAAGTCACCTCTTCAGGCTGTGCACAATTATCTAGCTCCATCGGTTGGGGTTTGTTGTCCCTGTCCGGTTCCCCAGGGTTTTTAGGGAGGAAAGACCCAAACTTCCTCCCTAGCTGGCCTCCTTTCTTACTGACTGGGCCAGGCTTATATTCCCAAGGGCAACGCCCTGCTTGCTCAGATCTGGCTGAGATCCAAGGACCTCTTGGGCTCCCCTGGTGGTTACTGGAATTATTCAGCTCAAACCCAGCCTGTCCTTTTCCAATTCCTCCCCGGGTTTTCTTTATTACTCTCTTCTTTTCTGACTTAACTGGAATCTGAACTGGGGAAAGGTCTGGCTGGTCACACAATGCAGCAACTCAGGGTGAGCAGGCAGGAGAGGGCAGCAAGCAGGGCTTCCAGAGTCGGAAAGACGTTTGACAGGTCCCCAGCAGTTGCTTCTTCAGTTGATTGGCCAGCCCATTCGGATGTGAAATTTTGGGTTGTGAATCGCGTCCCTGCCTACTTTGCATGCGTTCCACCTCATTTGTATGCACGGATTCGAAGCGGATCACAGGAGAGGTTAGTGAATGAGGCCCGAGGGAAATATGGTCGCAAAGGGGTCGCAAACCGATCGGTACATGATCGGTTTGCTTTTTGATTCCAGCCCTATAATCAATTTAAGGAGCCTTTTTACTAAAGTGTGCTAATAAATTTAACACATGCTAACAATTAGCATGTGCTAAATGCTAAGAAGCCCATAGATGTAAAATGGGTGGCTTGGCATTTAGTAACAATAAAAAATTAATGTCCTGGATTTATAATTGTATGTTAAATTCTCACTTGAGTGTATGAGAAAGCCTCAGCCCCACTACTCCACCGCTACAGTAGTTTCTAACAGTGGGAAGAATTATGTGGTTCTCATCACCGGCTTACCCATTATCATTCGTTTTTATCTTTAATCAATAAGTTATTAAATTTTTTAAAATATTTTATATATACATCTCTAATGTTTCATTTTGTATAAGTTTCGACACTTATCTTTATATTATTAGCCTAAGCTGGGAGCTGTAACCCGACATGTTTCGCACTGTCGTGCTTTATCAAGGGTCTCCCGAGGATATTCCTGTCATCCGACTCTATACACTGTTTAGAAGAAACCTTTCTCTTCTAAACAGTGTATAGAGTCGGATGACAGGAATATCCTCGGGAGACCCTTGATAAAGCACGACAGTGCGAAACATGTCAGGTTACAGCTCCCGGGTTAGGCTAATAATATAAAGATAAGTGTTAAAACTTATACAAAATGAAACATTAGAGATGTATATATAAAATATTTAAAAATATTTAATAACTTATTGATTAGATGAGATATTAAACATAGATGAGATATTAAACATTCCTGAGGAATCATTACCTCCTCTCATTCGAGTATATTATTTGCCTATTAAAGTAAGGGATCAGCAAGCGGAGGATCAGAAACAGGAAACACAAGACCTTCAACAAGATTTGACAGCAATTCTGGAAACATCAGATAAAGATTTGGCTAAACCAGCAATTCTTTTACTATCTGCCAGATAAGGATTGGATACTAAAAATGTTCTTTAAGAATAAGAACAAAGAATTTCTGGGTTTGAAAATTCAAATGTTTCCAGATGTTAGTAGAGAAACTCAGAACCGTAGGTGTCAATTTCTTCTGATGAAAGCAGGAGTTACACAGCTGGGTGGTATTTTCTTTTTATGTTTCCCATGTAAATGTATAATAAGGTATCGAGATAATAAATATGTGTTTTTTGAACCGGCTCAACTTACAGCTTTCTTGACGCTGAAACTTTTGGAAAAGGAAGGAACAACATAATAGTAACAACAAATGGACTTGATTAAATAGAATAAGCTCCTTAATCCAGTCATTAGATACTTTTTTCTTGTATAGAATTTATTAATTGATTTCCTTAAAGTTCAATCATAATATTCTTGGATCACTTTATTGAGAACTTGAGATTGTATGATTAGAGATTTTCAGTATTATGGAAATTATTTTTCTTCTTATTTTGTGTATGATCTGACAATCTTTCTGTACAAAATGTTTGATTTTGTTAAAAATTTTAAAATGATAAATAAAGAATTAAAAAAAAAAATTAAAATGATAATGGGTAAGCCGGTGATGAGAACCACATAATTCTTCCCGCTGTTAGAAGCTACTGTAGCGGTGGAGTGGTGGGGCTGAGGCTTTCTCATACACTCAAGTAAGAATTTAACATATAATTATAAATCCAGGACATTAATTTTTTATTGGTTCAAATATGGTTCTGGAGTGAAATATACCATTGAGAATATTTCCATATAATTTGAGTTAGCATTTAGTAACCCATTAGTGCATCTTGGTAAAAGGACCCCTAAGCAGTATTGCAAATACTATCCCCCAAGTTTTATTAAATGCTGCCTTGACTTGTACATGCAAATTTGGGCACAATCAAATAAGTTCACTTGTTAGGAATTGTTTCTATAGGTTAAGGTTGATTAGATCACTATCCACATTTCTAGATGAAGCATCTCTGAACATTTTAATACACTCAGTCATATCAAAAATAGACTACTGTAATGCTTTGTACAAGGAAATAACTTTAAAAGAATTACGTAGATTGCAAATCCTACATATCACGGCAATAAAATTAATCACTAAAAGGAAAAAATTTGATCACATGACTCCCCTTCTAAAGGAAAAGCATTGATTGCCTGTAAATCAGAATTACATACAAAATAGCTTTACTTACACACAAAATTTTAACGAATAAAGCTCCTGCTTTCTTAAAAAGGCTTCTAATCCCTTATATTCCTATAAAATCTTTAAGATCGGAAGAGAAATCTCTCCTCTTAGTCCCTTCACTAAGACTCATTTATTCAAGGAGAGACACAATCTTTTCCGTCATGGCACCTCAAATCTAGAACTCACTCCCAATCAATATAAGGGAAGAAAAATTACTTAGTAAGTTTAAAAGTCTCCTGAAAAGCTGGCTTTTTAAGGATGCTTTTAACTGAGTCATGTAAATTTTTATATATTCAGGATGCTGATAAGTGAAAATTGAGTGGGTAACCTTTTTCCCATCCTATTGTTACATTACCTAGCCCTTCTTATTTATTTATAAATTGTATTTAATCCTTTTTTTTTTTTTTACCTTTTGTGTTCAGTTGGTCTAAAGTTGTATTAACCGTCTCATTTGATTAATGTGGTTTTCTTTATACCCCAATTTTATCATTATTTGTAAATCACACTGAATTATGATTTTGCTATCAAATCAAACTTTTATTAATCTTGAAACTTGACCAATTTGTGCGTGCAACTTAATTGAATGACAAGCATTAATTAGCTTCTTAACAATAATTAGCATTAACTGGTTTTAATTTAACTTTATGCGTGCAAATTTATGCATGCAGTCTGCCCCTAAATTTTACATGTGGTGTCAAAAAGGGAGCATGGAAAGGGGAGGGTTATGGGCAGATTAGGAGCATTCCTCAAAATTATATGTGCAATTTTACAATAAGGGGCATCTGTAGCTAACATTCATTGGTGCAAATGTTCATGATTAAAGTTAGGCACAGCTCCCAGGTGTACAGCCCTATTCTATAAACTGCACCTACCCAACATGACCACTCTTCCAACCCCTAACTTAAAAAAAAAAAATAAAAAAAATTTCTGGTGTCTAGCTGCACCCCTCACTCACCGAAACCCTTTCCAATGCCTCCTTGACCCTCTCTAGGGCATACCTTAATAGAGGAAGGAGCGATATCCACTTTCTCCTGCCTCCAGCGCTGCCATCTTGGAAATGGTAGTCCCAGTGCAGTGAATCTTTGAGCTGTTCTACTGCAGGGCTTTCTGCATCAGCATCTGACTGAAGTGGACATAGGTTAAACGATGTTTGTGATTTGCACTGGATTCAGATGGAGGTGCTCATAATTTTCTGAATCTGTTCAAGGGTTGCAGTATTATGTATGTGCTTCTCAGGCCTGTCTTGGAAACGTAGAAAAGGATTGTTCCAAAATTAGGTCTGATTTTTATTTCCCTTCCTGCTGATACCAGTTAATGTCAGGCATAATTGCTCCATGGCAATTTTTTTAGTAAGGATTGGATACGTGCAGCTTTTCCCTGTTTTTTGGGGGGTTTTTTAAGTGAAGAACCTTATATCTCAGAGGATTATAAAAGCCTAATTTAGGATTAATATGAATTGGTGTTTGATCATCCACAAATTAAAAGCTAGATTTTTAAGGAATTTTATTAATGTAGCTGTATCAGAAGCCATATGCAGGCTGAGGCTTTATTTAGTTCACCTTTTTAAAACAAGGGACTTATTTCTAAATTACATGAAATGTAGCCATTTCCCGTTGCACCAGTCCTGTGAAAATTGATGTTCTCCTGGGAAGCTGAATCTAGGCTGCCATTACTCTGAAAAAGTCCTGGCTAGTATTGTTTGAAAGACTGAAGAAAAATAATTCAGTCAGTGCTGTGATTCAGGAGAATGGATATAAAATATTTTACTGATGCTATTATACCCTGGAATGTTGATTTAAAATAAGATGCCTTATGCCTATGTTTTGCTGGCATGAGTGGAGCTAGACAGACTCCTATTTCCAGGTAGTCCTGTCCAGTTATTACAATTTTTTATGAATCCGTCTCTTGGATTTATAAGATTTTTCTGTGCTGTACTCAAACTAGCTTTCTGCTATTAGGCTACAGCTAGAAGTAATGTAGACAGGGACATGGCAGAGGAATATATGTGATTGATCACCTACTGGATGCAACAAGATGGACTTACATCCTTTCGGAAATCTTCAGTAAGGTACTTGAATTATCATTGGATGAGAGAGGTCTTATTCATTCTTTCAAAGGAGAAAGTCAATTTTTAGGCAAAGGTTTAATTTAATTTAATTTTAAATCTATGAACCTGCATTATCTAAAAAATTCTAGGCAGAGTACAAAAGAACATACCCAATAAAATTAAAATTTTGCAGCACCCCAAAATGTATGAAGACCTAGTTTGTATTTTGTTGTTTGTTAATTCTGTTAAAAACACAGTGCAAACTAGGCCATCATTATATAACATTTTGGCTTGCTACAAATATAGAATGACATAGGGACGGGTACCCACAGTTAACCAAGGGGTGGGGACAAGGACAGAACCTACGGAGCAGGGACAGGGACAGAGCCCGTGGAAACAGGGTGAGGATGGGGACAGTGACAAATTTTGTCCCCGTGTCATTCTCTAAAAACTAAAGGCTAGTATCAATATGTGAAAACTTAACACATCTTAGACAATTGGCAACTGAATTTAGGGCCTCTTTTAGAAAGCCGCGCGGCAACAGCCCCAAAGCCCTTTAAATCTCTATGGGCTTCAGGGCCGTTACCACAGCCCTTAGTGATTTAAAAAAAAACTACAGAAGCTGCTTTTAGATTTAAATGAACTACTGTTAAATGACGTCATTTGTGTTTTGTTTGCCCTTGATGTGGCAACAAGAGTCTTGTCTACTGATCAGACTCCTACCATTTGTAAGGCCCTTCTATCATGTGCCCAGCATCTTACTGTTACAGCAACAAATTCAGGGTCAGTAGAATGTGACTATGCAATTTCTTTTAAAACAAGTTTGATGTTTTTCATGTTCTACAACCTAAAAACTGCAGGCCTCTTTAGTAGAGTACATGATTTTTGGGACTAGGTGATTTTTTACTGATGTTTATGCAATGGAAAGACAACATATGTTAAAAAAATTGTTTCCCTTATACTTATCGATTTAAGGGGTAGGGAAGGGGGAATTTTATTATTACATGTTCTATATGATAATGGAATATAAGGGTGGGTGGGGTGGGAAAAGGGAAGGGATATGTTTTTATGTAATATATCAATGATTGTTTGTAAGTGATGTAGTTAATGTTAATCTGAATGAATATATTTAACACTTAATGTAATTTTGAAAATGAATAAAGAATATTAAAAAATAATAATAATAATAATAATGTTATGTATATGAAATCAACCAAAAAGTCATTATGAAGTGGAGTTCCCACCCACAACTGTTTCTTGCGCTTGTGAAGAAGGTTCAATTAAGCCTTGTTTCAGGAACCTTGCTGTCAAACTATAAATAATAATATAATGCTTCAAAACAAAAAGAAAAATAATTTTAACTCGCCATTGCTCTGAGTCTGATGCTTCTGGTTCAAAGAGAAAAAAAAACGGAGAAGACCTGGGGCTTTTAACTGAGTATGTAAAGACGTCATCAGTGATGCTACACTGCATGATCACTTTAACAGGGGAGATTCCAAGGAAACCTGACTAAAAAGTATAATATGCAGTAAAGATGCTAATCCATGCATACATCAAGGGCTCCTTTTATGAAGGCGCGTTAGGGCCTTAAAGCGTGGAATAGCGTGCGCTAAAATGCTGCGCGCGCTAGCCGCTACCTCCTCCTCTTGAGCAGGCGGTAGTTTTACGGCTAGCGCGCGCTAATCCGGTGTGTGTGCTAAAAACACTAGGACACCTTCGTAAAAGGAGCCCCAAATGTTCAGTCTAGGCATGACTAAGTGTGTGGAGGGGGGGAAGGGGGAGTTATCAATGTATGTTATACTAAAGTCATATTATTTTACTGTTAACCTGAGTTAATGGAGACTACAGCCCATTGCATGAAATGAAACATGTTAAAATAGCAAAGATACTTACCTGCAGCAGGCATTCTCTGAGGACAGCACGTATACATTTTCACATGTGTGTGATATCATCCACAGAACCTGGTACGAACACTGTCAAGTGCATTGTCACTTTAAATCTGTAGGCAGTGCCCACACCGCACACATGCCGGTGCCTTCCCATCTGATATTGACTTGTGGGATCATCATAAGAACATAAGAATATCCTCATTGGGTCAGACCAATGGTCCATCTAGCCCCCTAGCCTATTATCACGGTGGCCAATCCAGGTCACTAGTAACTAGCCAAAACCCAAAGAAGGGAAGGAGGGTTTTTTTTTGTATAGATGATTATTTATAACTGAACAGAATACGGACTTGGGATAACATAGTTATGGGAGGTTCTATGCACTGAAATCAGTTTATATTGTATGATTTACCACCCTCCTAGTTTATAGTTTGTGTTTTTTTTTTTTTTTTTTTTAATGAATTGAAGATATATGTTTAAATTAAATAAGGATATAAAGTGGTTGAATCCCACTATAAAAGAAGAAATGAGATGTAAAAGTACATTGTGACTAATTTCAAATAATATGAGATAAATTTAATAGGTTCCTACATCTCTATTTATTTAGATTTCTTTAAATTTGGGTAGGAATTTTGTGCAAAAGATCCATTTTTGTTTTTGTTTTTCAAAACCCAAAGAGTAGCATCATTCCATGCTACTGATACAGGGCAAGCAGTGGTTTGACCCATGTCTTTCTCAATAATAGACTATGAACTTTTCCTCCAGGAAATTGTCCAAGCCTTTCTTAAAACCAGCGACACTATCCACTCTTACTACAACCTCTAGCAATGTGTTCCAGAGCTTAACTATTCTTTGAATGAAAAAAAAAAATTCCTCCTATTTATTTTAAAAGTAGTTCCCTATAACTTCATTGAGTATCCCCTAGCCAACTAGGGGTGGTGAGTATGTTGTGAAAATATAAGCCTACTGTCCTCAGAGAACACCTACGTCAGATAGGTAGCTTTGCTTTCTCCAAGGACAAGCAGGTATAATATTCTCACAAGTGGGACTCCCAAGCTGCCAGGATCATGTCTCTATGGAGGTTTAACATTGAATATACAGGAGCCTGGTGAAAATGCCTGTATGGAACACTGTCAAAGGCTTTGCTAAAATCGAAATACACCACATCTAGCGCACTCTTATCTAATCCTCTGGTCACTCAGTTGCCTCTGGTCCTGCAATCCACTGGATTCCAGAAACTTCACTATTCTGTTTTAAAAGTGAAGTTTGAGTAGAGTTTTTCCTATAATAGGGATTGGAGGAAATGCATAGAGGAACTTGTCCTCCCCACCCCCAAGTAAAGTACAAAGGTGTCAGATGCAATGTGATTGGGGGCAAAGGACCTGGAACAGAATTGTGGAAGTTTGCTGTTCAGAGGGGAAGCAAAGAGGTCTATGTCCGACATTTCCCTCTAAGAGAACATGGGAGGCCTGTCATGCTGAAAGACCATTTGTGAGGCTGAAGAAGCCTGCTCAACTTGTCTGCTAACACTTTCTGTTTCCCTGACAAGTAAACTGCCCTGATATATATCCCACCAGCAGTGGCCGAATTCCAAATCTTGATTGCCTCCAGACAAAGGGGGCAAGATCTCATGCATCCATGTTTGTTCAAATAGAACATGGTGATCTGGTTTGTCTATTTGGCTGAGTACTACCTGTTGAAGGAGGCGGTCCCTATTTGTTCCATTGTCATATCCCTGACCTCTACAATATTTTATATCCAAATCATCACTTTATAATTTTTTCTGTGATCTCTGTTGCCAGCTCAAGATCAGTTTTATCATGGTTTTCAGTGAAATTGATGAAACTTTCTTCCAGTGAGCACTATCATTAATGAAAATGTATCGCATAATTTGGGTCATCTGCTCCTTGTGAGAAACATCAGATGTACAGTCAAACAGCATGGAATAATATTTTTCCTCCTTGATTCGTGGTATGACTTCTTTCTTCACTTTTTCAGCTAGCAGGGCCTAGTAACTCATTTTGTATTTGTGGGGAAAAGCATTTGTGGAGAAAAGCATGTTGTAGATGCTTTTCCTTCTTTAGCAGCTGCAATATGTTCAGCCAACCTGGGGTGGTAGTGACTTATGAGTTTTAATGTTCTTAGAAACAAACCACAGTTTGTTTTCCAATTACTGCACTAGTACCTCTCAAAGCAAGATTGTTTGGAGCACAGAACATTATAACATCAATGATAACCCTCAATACGTTGCACCATATTTCTATTTCTCCATTCATTGCTTTCTGTAAGTCATCATCAATCGTTTTTTTCTTCTTTCAAACATCTTTCAAGCTCTTTCATGAGAGGTAACATTTTCTGTGTTCTGAACTGTTTTGACGTTCTGGAATCTTTGGCTCAAATAAACCCAAACAGAAAAACCTTTGGCAGGATCTGAAAACGTGCAGTTGTTGTTAGCACAAGTGAACAACATGCTTGAGAAACAAAATACTGCATCTTTAGAAGTACAATACAATAGTCATTGATAGTGAATTTTTTTTTTCGCCATTTGGAAGCATTTTTTTTCCCAGTTTTTACCGAAATGCCATTTTCCAGATGTGAAACAACTGTCCCTATTATTTTGTTCTGGTCCATAAGAAACCAGCAAACACCTAACTTCATCAGTGATTGTAGGCCAAGCTGCGGGATCATCAAATTGAAAATACACTTTCTTTTGATCTTCTTTCAATAGCTCATTAATTTGACTTGTTCTGGTGGAGTTGGAAACATCCAGAATTTCAGCTACTTCTTCATTAAAGGAGGGAAAAGCCTCAGATCCCCGTATACTGCTAGTGCAAGATTGAAAAAGCATACTGGAAAGGGAAACCACCTCATCTGCTGAACCAAACCACCAAAACCTCCCATTTTCAGCATATGCTGGAAAAATAACATTAATTATGATTTTTTTCAGCAAAAAAAGACTATGTTAAGAGTCACAATTTTAAATAGAACTTATCTTGCTCAAATAAAGTTGTTCACTCAACGTTCAAACATTGATGATAGCTACCTGTCATTTCACCGAAGGGCTGCTTCAGGGCAAAAGAACTCACTCTTTCGGCACTTCTGCTTAACGCTCACTGTGCGAACTGTGACTCTTAACATGGGGCTCCTTTTACTAAGCTGTGTTAGCGTTTTTAGCGCACGCAGCATTTTAGCACGTGCTAAAACCGCGTTAAGAAGCTAGAACTCAATGCTGGCATTAAGGTTTAGCGCACACGGCAATTTAGCACGAGCTATTCCGCACATTAAAGCCCTAACGCGGCTTAGTAAAAGGAGCCCATAGTCATTTTTGCTGAAGAAAAATTTGAATTAACGTTATTTTTCCAGCATACGCTCAAAATGGGAGGTTTGGGAGGTTTTTTTCAGCCGATGTAGTTTCCCTTTCCAGTATACTTTTTCAGTCTTGCACTAGCAACATATGGGGATCTGAGGCTTTTTCCTCTTCTAAGGGTATTTAATACTGCTTAAACATTTTTGACAGTGAAGATCACAGTTCTTCATGTTCTTGAACTGTTGTAAAAGATTTTAAGAATTTCAAAAGGGAGGTAAAAATTGGTGGATGTTGATACTTCTCTCTTTCTCCTGCATATTTTTGTGGTGATATAACAAGTCATTTAATCCCCTATTGCCCCAGGTACATTAGATAGAGTGTGAGCCCACCAGGACAGATAAGGAAAAATGCTTGAATACCTGAATGTAAACCACATGGAATGGCATAATCAAAAGATACGTATAAGTCCATTTTAGGCCTAAGTCACCCAAAGTCGGACATGGGAAAAGATCCATTTTCGAAAAATACGTCCAACATTTTTTTTTTTTTCAAAAATCGTCTAACTGTACGTCCAGCCGCTGATCGTCCAGACCACTAAGTTGTCCATATTTATACCCCATTGTCATCCAAAAATTCATCCAAGTCAAAAACGCCTAGAAAAAGACCTTTTGGATGTGGGCGGGGTCAGCAAAGTGATGGGCTGGACACCCAAATATTGCACCTTGAGTAGTGGGGTACTGCTGTGAACTTCACACAAAGGATATCACATACACATCTATCACAACAACCTTATAGGTCATGGTGAGCCCCCCAAAACACCCCCCTGAACCAACTAGATCCACCTGTCTACCACCCCAATAGCCCTTATGGATGCAAGTGCCACTTATATGGCAGTATATAAGGGTTTATGGAGGTACACATGTTTCACCATGCATGCAGTGGTTAGAGTGACTTATGGGCTTGGGTCCTCCTCTCCATGGTTCACTAGCCCACCCCCCAGACCACTTAAGCTACCTCTGTGCAGCTCTACTAGGCTTTCCTATGCCAGGCTGCCATGTGCCGATATTCTGGAGGCAGATATATGACATTTTTATTCTGATTTTTATGGCGGTGGAGGGGGGGGTCAGTAATCACAGGGGGAGTGTGTAGGGGTCTGTACTTTGTCCTTGCAGTGGTTATCTGGTCACTTTGGATACCTTCTTGTGACTTAAACCTGGTTTTAGATGGCCTAAATCACAACGTCCAAGTTCCGTCGGTTATACGTTGTCACACCCACGCTCTCTGCGAACACCCTGAGCCGTCGGGTAGTGACATGAAGCTTGTTACTGGCGTGGTCCCTTTAGAATTAGGGTCACCTTTCAAGTTGGTAGTCCCTGGCAAATGCCCAACTAAGCTTATTCTTCAAGGGTTTTGAAAAATCACACTTTGTCAGAATGGCCTTGGTGAAAACATAAGCTTTTATTTGGCCACCGGCCGTAGAATTACTGTGCCGCTCCAGGTTTTCCTGGTAGCATGAACATCATACAAAAACAACAGAAAAAGTTCATCTCACTCGTAGTCACCCAGTAATCAGCTCTGGACTGGGTTAATAAACCACATACAGTCATTAATATTCCAGGAGGTTAGGAGGTGAAACAGTTAGCACAAATAACTCTCCATTGTAGCTTTACAGGAGAGACATTCTTGTTCAGGATTGAGAAATATTCTGTGCTGTCTTCCAGTGCTCTTACACTCTCCAGCTGGGCTGGACTTTCTCCCTAGTCCCGAGCAGGCTTTTCCCTGAGAGGGTTAATTTCCTTATCCCTATGAGGCAGGCAGACTAATTGAATTAGTTAGTTGCTAAGGCACTATCTTTACAGCTGGGCCCTTTCATGGAGTGTGGAAGTCAGGAAATTCTGGGCTTTAAACTAGCCAGCATGGCGTTTGGTTCAGCTGAGACCATAACCTGAAGAGGAGGTTACTGTATCCTTTCTCAATTTCAGCAAACCAACAGGTGAAATTGCAGTACAGGATTATTTCCCTAGTAACTCCCCCAGTCATTAGTTCAAAGAGCCAACAGAGAAATACAGCCAAAACAAAGCTCTGTTCACAGACCTTTTCAGGATATTCAGCTCTCCATTTCCTCTGGCCAGCTTTCCTGTATAGCCCCACTTTCTTCCCATACCATGGGCTCTGGGGAAAGGGATTCAGTGGCCAAATTACCAGCCTGTTCCTCCGTCATTTCCCAGTCAGTGCTGAGGAACTGCTCAGCCCCGTCCTGCCTCTGCTCTAATGCCAAGCCTCGTTCTGCTCCTCCTCCTTCCTCCCTCTGCTCTCTAATGAGCCTGGCTTTAAGCTGAGGGGAAGAACCACTCCCCCTTGGCTTTGGATGGGGGAAGGGAATTCCTTCCTCAGCCCATGCCGTTTCTCTGATTGGAAACTGCCTATGAGCTTTCTGCCTTACAGGCAATGGACAATAGCAAGGCAGCTTCTTCCTGCCTGGCTCTGGAACTGCTTCAGGTAAGTCTAAGCCTTCCTGTTCTATTTCCATTTCATTGTCACTCACCAGGTAGTCAGCTAATTTATTGTCCTGGGCCCTGACCTGGTCAGCCCTTCTGCACTGGGGTTTATATACTTTCCTTAATTTCCCTGTGGCAAACCTTGGGAAAGACGCCCGTTTGTCACAACATGCAGTATGACTAAGTTTAGGACGGCCCACGGCCCGCCCAAATCACACCCTCACCATGGCTCTGTAAATACTATCTGAGAATTGTTTGGATGTCAGTGAAAGTATTATACTGCAAAGCTCTGTGTAGAATTTTTTCAGCCTACAAATTGAGTGATTTGCATATTGTGGTGAAATCTGATAAAAGTATCCCAAACATAAATTTATTATAGTAATAATAAATCTATTTTATCTTGCTATTTTCTGTTTAGAGATACAGTTTTCTTTATAAGTAGCAATATGAAATCTGAGTAACAGCCTTTAGAAGTTTTCAAGGCAGTCTTATTCTGAGCACTGTCCCAGAAATAATGCAGTCACCTTAGTAAATCCCGGCCCCTCCCTTCTACACCTAATCAGGCAGACAAAGTGGTTGAAACTAGTAATTGAGTTGAGGTTCAGAAATACAAGTTTTATACCAGATCAGAGGCTACCCTAAACACAGGATTTTCCCAACTTTAGTCTCCCTGTGTCACAAGCATACAGGATTTAAGTAGAGTTAATATAAGTCTTACCCTTTTTCCTATGAGGACACAGGATTTTTTTTTTTTTAAAGTATTAAACAGTTAGGGAAGAGAAGAGAAATTAAGCAGGTATAATGCTAAAAATCAGTGTTAAGAGCAGAATATGAAATTCTGAGTAACTTAGCTTTCAGAAGTTTTCAAGGCAGTCTTATTCTCAGCACTGTCCCAGAAATAATTCAGTCACCTTAGTAAATCCCATGGTGGTAGATTCAAGGGTGGTAGGTTCAAGTGTAACATTAGGAAATTCTTCTTTACAGAGAGGGTGGTTGATGTGTGGAATGCACTGCCGAGGGAGGTGGTGGAGAAGAAAATGGTGACAGAGTTCATACAAGTGTGAGATGAGCACAGAGGATCTCTAATTAGAAAATAATGGGTATACATTGAAGGAACTAAGGCCAGTACTGGGCAGGCTTGCACAGCCTGTGTCCCGTATATGGACATTCAGTTGAGGATGGGCTGGGGAAGGCTTCAATGGCTGGGATGGTTAAGATGAGCTGGAGTGAGCTTTGGTGGAGACTAGAGAATGACACGGTGGCGGGTTACCTGCAGCTAGCCGCGTTTAGCCGCGGGTAACCCGCCAAAACGGGGAAGAAAAAATAGTGGCCTCTGCGGGACGGGAACAAGGCCATTCACCGCCCCGTGGAGCGGTGAATGGACTTGTCCCCGCAGTGAGGCAATCAAGGATCGCGCGGTCCCCGCCATCTCCCTCCCTCCTCCTTACCGCCGGTTGAATTTCTGCCGGTCCGCGTGAAAAAAAAGCCTCCTTCCTTTTCCCCTGCTCTTACCGCCATGCTCATGCTGCAGCTACTAAAGCCGACAGGAAGTCTTTCCGATGTCAATTCTGACGTTGGAGAGGACGTTCTGGGCCAGCCAATCGCTGCCTGGATGGCCCAGAACGTCCTCTCCGACTTCAGAATTGAGTCAGAAAGACTGCCTGTCGGCTTTAGTAGCTGCAGCATGAGCATGGCGGTAAGAGCAGGGGAAAAGGAAGGAGGCTTTTTTTTTTTTTGAGCGGCAGGGAGGCAGCAGGCTGGCTTTGGCTAGGGAGGGAGAAAGGTAGGCAGGCAGGATTCGGGGGTGGAGGTGGGGGTGGGACAAAGTGTAGAAGGCAGTGAGAGGGACATAGGAAGGAGGCACTAGGGGCACTAAAGACAGAAAGGGGCACTAAGGACATGGGAAGGAGGTACTGGGGCACTAAAGACATGGGAAGAAGACACTGGGGGCACTAAAGACAGGAAGGGGCACTAAGGACATGGGAAGGAGGCACTGGGGGCACTAAAGACATGGGGAGGAGGCACTGGGGGCACTAAAGACAGGAAGGGGCACTAAGGACATGGGAAGGAGGCACTGGGGGCACTAAAGACATGGGGAGGAGGCACTGGGGGCACTAAAGACAGGAAGGGGCACTAAGGACATGGAAAGGAGGCACTGGGGGCACTAAGGACATAGGAAGGAAAGAGGGAGGGAATAGAAAGGGACAATTCTTGGGCCTGAGTGCAGAAAGAAAGAAATGAAAGAAAGGATACACAGACAGAAGGAAACGCAACCAGAGACTCATGAAATCAATCACCAGACAGCAAAGGTAGGAAAAATGATTTTATTTTCAATTTAGTGATCAAAATGTGTCAGTTTTGAGAAGTTATATCTGCTGTCTATATTTTGCACTATATTCATCTATTTTTCTATAGTTACTGAGGTGACCGAGCTTGCGGAGATGGGGCAGAAACAGGGTTTTAAAATTTTAGTCCTAGTAGTTTGCCGGTCCACAAAATAATTCTTTTATTTCTGCTGGTTCATGGGTGTAAAAAGGTTGAAAAACACTGATGTAGAATATGCCGGCTTTCTTTTTCGCCCAGACGCACGCGTTCAAAAAGCCGCGCTTGCGCGGCTGCTCGAGTTGATCAATCTTCTCCTCTCTTACAACTTCCTGTTTCCGGTTACATCAGAGGAGAATATTGAACAAATGAGCACCCGCACGTGCGGCTAGGCCAAAAAGAAAGCCGGCATACTCTATATCTAAGGTGAGATGGAGGGAGAGAGATGGCGGAACACTGCATCGGTCGGGTGTCTGCTGTTTTTGTATCACTGCCTGCCTACACTCACGTTCCAGATCCTCCTGCATTTTTAGTGTGCACAATTGACCTGATTTGAGCTATAGATGAACATGGGGGACACGTCATTGCAAGGGAGGACAAGTCAATTGATTTATTTTATGTTCTGTTTTTACTACAGGGCAGAGGCACTGAAACAGATTCTCAGTGCAGTAGTAGTAGTGGCAGGACTCTCTTCTGTCTTCATGGTGTTTCGCAGTACTGAGGCTTATATGGATGCTGCGGGGACGGTGACGGGGCGGTGAATGGGATGGCAGTGGCGGTGACGGGGTGGTGAAAGGGATGGCGGTGACGGTGACGGAGCGGTGAAGGGAACGGTGGTGACGGGGCGGTGCAGAGGATGGTGGGCCGGAGACGGTGCAGTGATGGGGACAGATTTTTTCCCCATGTCATCCTCTAGTGGAGACTCCAGTAAATGGAACCTAAGCACAGTACCGGGCAGGGCTCTGGGTTTCTGGCCCAGAAATATCTAAGAAAAAGGACCATTTAAACTCAATTAATTTATGGAGCATGTATGGTTGGACAGACTGGATGGACCATTTGGATCTTTTCTGCCGTCATTTACTATGTTACTATATGATATAATCTTAGAATACAGTACCACACCAAGTCAATGGTTCAGAGAGGTTTAATTATTAAGGTTGCAACATAGTCACATTCAATATCAGTACATGATAACAACTTGTATAAATTTGCTAGAAGGCCCAGAATTTCCAAATCAAAGAATCATAAAAGTTGCCTCATATCAATGATTTGTATTTCAGTAAATTATTCCTGACAATGTACTAATATATACAGAAGCTCACACAAAATGTGTGATATTCCAGACAGAAGTATTTGGGAGAAGTAATAGAGGGGAAAGTCAGAAATAGGGAGAGCAAGCTCAATTAATATTTCTGCATATCACAGACTTCTCCTGCCCCTATTTAAATTAGCTTTAAAATATACTATAAAAAGTTTCCAACAGTATTTTATATATAAGGAAACCTCTACTCAGATTCAGATCCCAGTAAAGGTATGATTCAAAGACAGGTTTGAGGATCTCAAGGTGTGACAAGGCGGTGGCCACAGCCAAAATAAGACCAGGCTGTATAGAGAAGCAAAACCAGCAGAAGGAGGTGTTAATGTTTCCTACAAGTTGTTGGTGTAGCTCCAGTTGGAATGTTGTGTTCAATTTTGGAGGCTTTGTTTCCCTAAGGACATATGATTTGAAGCAGTAAAGCGGATTGGGGTTTGTGTCAAAAACATATGCACAGGCACCATTTGTAAGAGCATGCTGCTAATTCCAACTAGTAAAGAACTGACTCCTGAGTCCCAAGATTCTCCAGAGCTGATGAGATTGTAGTCCAAAATGCAGGCAGGCAACAGTAAAGTTGGGCAGAGAGGAATAGTTGCCATCTACACCACCTAGAATGCCTCACTGATAAGTTTGCATAAACGGCATGATGGGATATGAAAGTCACCAACCAATCCTTTAGCAGCATTTCCCCAAGGGGCGGTCCTTTGGGGATGGGTCTGAAAAGTAGCTTAGAGCTGCATTTTCCAACTTTTTCGAACTCATGGACCAGCAAATGGCTGAAAAACTCTTTGTTAACCTGGGATGTGGAAACCAGTAGGTTTGGGGCTCTTTCTGCCCTCCTTAGATTTAAATCAAAGCTTGCCTATAACTTTTTCAATTTTACAAAATGTAGGCAATTGAAATGAAGTTAAAAAAATGATCTAACCATGGCACTTTCTCACAATGCATTTTCACTACAACTTTTTACACATATTCATGATCAAAAAAACAAAGACCCTGTATACTTACAGCAAAATGAGCTGGACCCTGAATGATTTGTCTTCAGATGATATATTCTATCAACTGAATTTATGTGACCTGTCAGTCCCCTCCCTACAAGACTAACCCCTGCCCCCCCCCCAAAAAAAAATCTGAGATGGTGGGAATCCTAAGCCCTACTAGCTGAAGACCTCCCCCCAGTGATGCCAAAAATGCTGCTCCCCACCTTGGCAGTCTGCACTACTTGCAGCACTTGTCAGTTCAACGTCAGCACTTAGGATCAAAATAGATTACAGCAATATATCTAGGCATACCTCTGATGAGTGTGTGATTAGAGCTACAGCCTTGGTACCCTGGGTTGTGGGTTCAAATCCCACACTGCTCTTTGTGACCCTGGGCAAGTCACTTAATCCCCATTGCCCCAGGTATATTAGATAGAGTGGGAGCCCACCAGGATAGTTAGAGAATAATGCTTGAGTACCTGAATAATTTGTAATCCACATAGAATTGTAGGATATGCGGAATATAAATTATTATTACTATTATATATATATATATAGAGAGAGAGAGAGAGAGAGAGAATAAAAATCACATTTTTCTTCAACCTATATTCCTAAAAATATATTACTACAGTTTTAAGAATGTATGAAATTAAACTGAAGCCAGACTCTCCATATAATACAACACTACAGAGAGAGAAAACAATAAAAAATAGGTGTAACATTTCAAAAACTGACATACTCCAATCACATTACAAATGATCAAATACAAATAAAACAAAAGAAAAAAAAATAGGTAATACCCTTTTATTGGACTAATGTAATGCATTTTTCAGTTAGCTTTTAGAGGCTTAAACCTCCTTCCTCAAATCAGGACAGTATGCTGCTGTTATGGTGTACTGTCCTGATCTGTGGAAGGAAGTTTTGGCCTCTGAAAGCTATTTATTAAAAGGCTCCTTTTACAAAACCAGGTTAAAGGCTGCAATCAAGGGCCAGCAAGGTAAAAGCTATTCTTATATTCTTATGGCTAGTGTAGTTTGTTTTAAGAAAGGTTTGGACAATTTCCTGGAGGAAAAGTCCATAGTTTGTTATTGAGGAAGACATGTGGAAAGCCACTGCTTGCCATGGATTGGTAGCATGGAATATTGCTACTCCTTGTGTTTTGGCCAGGTACTAGTGACCTGGATTGATCACCATGAGAACGGGCTACTGGGCTTGTTGGACCATTGGTCTGACCCAGTAAGGCTATTCTTATGTTCTTATGTAGTTAGTTCAATAAAAAGGGATCATCTTATTTCAATTGTTTTTAGTTGTTATTAGGGTGAAACAGCATGGCTACTACTCCATTTTATCCAAAATTAAAAATAACATTTATTTCCACCTTTATTGCCTAGTCATTTAATTTTTCTTTTTAGTTGTGTTGGTCACAGTCTCTGCTTTCTGCTTTTCTCTATCTTCTCTTAACTCTCATGTTAAGGATTCATATTCATTTGTCTTTTTTTTCTCCTCCTGTCTTCATCTTCTCCACTACATCCATCTCTAACATTGTTTTATTTTCCTCTCAGTGTTCTTCAATTTATTTTTCCCCCTCTATTCATTCATTCTTACTATATAATCTTCAATTTCCCTCTTTTTACTTGTCTATCTATAGCATTCTATCTCTTTTCTCTCACTCCAAACCTCTTATTCCCCAGCCTTTCACTAATTCTATCCTCTCCCTCTTTCATCCAGCATGTCTCTTCCCACTTTCATCCAGTGTACTCTCTCTCTCTCCCCTCACTTCCATCCAGTATATTGCCCCTGACTCTCTTCCTGTCCTTCCATTCGTGTCTCCCTTCTCTCTTTCCCCATTCTTCCATCCAGCATCTCCCCTCTTTCCCCTTCCTTCTATCCAGCTGTTCCTCCCTTCTTCTTCCCTTTCCCTTTCTTGGGTTACCTTCGACTTCAATCTATTCTCTCCTACTGTTTCTTACGACATGCAGCAGTAATGGCAAAACAAGAAGAAACACTTGTGGGTCACAGTGCTCAGGCACACACTGCTAGTTTTGCTGGTCCTCTGCCTCAGAGCAGGAATTGATATCAGAGAGGGGCAGAGAACTGGCAGAGCTGACAATGTGACCATGAGCATTGTGACTCCATGTATGTTTCTTCTTGCTCTGTCGTTACTACTGTAGGTCAGAAGAAGAAGCAGTAGTGACAGTGGTAGCAAGATGGAGATGGGACCAGTGGTTGGGAAATGAGCTGAGAAGGGAAATGTAATTGCACCCCTAGATATCTGCACCCTGTTTGGCTGCGCTACTTCCACCCTTGGGATGACCCTGCTTGAAGGCCAACAAGAACCAAAAGAGGATCCAGAATACTAATCCAGAATACTGCAGCCAAGTTGATCTTTGCAAAACGCAAGTCTGACCATGTCCCCCACTCCTAGCCAAACTTCACTGGCTCCCAATGATTTCCAGAATCCATTTCAAATGCTCCTGCCTGGCTTTTAAGATCATTCACGTCATCCTTCCTCCCTTAATCCCACTATCTTATAACTCCTCGAGTCCTGACTCTACCAGATCCGCCCAAAGGTATAAACTATCCTTCCCCTCTCAACACGGTATTCGCTATGCAGGCAAACTGTGAAAATCCCTTCTCTTCAGAATCACAGGTCTTTGGAACGACCTTACTACCCCGCTGCGGAACCTGGGCTCCCTCCAATTATTCTGCAAGCAGCTGAAAACCTGGCTTTTCACTAAAATGTAATTCTATTCCCCCTTACTCTTCTCTTCTATATATAAGTTCATGTAAACCTTTTTTTTTTTTTTTTCCCTTCTCTTCCTATATTTTAAGTTCTTGTAAACTGTGCCGAGCTCCACATCCGTGGAGATGATGCGGTATATAAACTTAAGGTTTAGTTTAGTTTAGTTTAGGATCGCAATCACAACAAATTTTAACATTTCTCCCTATATATACACAACAGAAAAATTATAAAATATAAAGAAGACATAATTACATAGTTATTAAAAATAGGTTATGAAAATAAAAAAGAGAGTCAAGGAAAGGAAACAGAAAAATCTACTATTTTAATTCATCTCTATCAAAGTTGCCTGCATAACTGAGTATCTGGTAAGAGGGCCTCGCTTTACTTACTTTGATACAGGGACTGCAATTGCACGAAGAAAGAGCCATTGGGTACAATAATGCAAGTAAAGACGCACAAACCAAATCAAAGTTATATGCAACAAGATTGTCCAGAAGTTGCATGTACGCCAGTGTGTTGATCCGAGTTCTGAAAAAGCAGACCAAATCACAATATGGGCGTGCTTGAAAACTCTTCTGCACGCCTTCTCATTCGCCGTCGAGTTATAGCTAAAAGTAATAGTTAAACAAAAGAGATGCAAAAGAGTATTGACTGAGAGCATACAATATTATGAGCCCAGAAAATAACATTAGCATACATTTTAAGACTGTTTTGTAATTGCTAAAACGAGAATACTATGCAATAAGGCGTTTGGACCAGATTTTTGTACTGTGGTCAAAGTTGCACATGCAAATCTGTGCGCACTGCCAATTTGCAAGAGCAACTTAACTGTTTAACACACCAATTAGTGCCAATAATTGCCAATTAACAAACATATTCTATAAAGTGGTGTGCATAAATTCTAGTGCATATATCTCAAAAGGGGGCATGTCCTTGGGAAAAGAATGGGTTATGGTTGTTCCTAAATGTTTTTTTGAGATTTTTTTTTAGCTATTCTTGTGCACAGAGACCAGAACGGTGACTTCAATCAAATTTAGAATACTTGGATTAGGTGATTTGCACAAGTAATTGATCATTCTCAGCAAGGCTCCTGAGGCAGGCCATATTGGCCAAAACCCGTGCGTGTTGAGCCATCGCATAGACTTTTATGATTCATGAATAAACTGCACACCATTACTACGTATCTTCACTGTGGTTTGTTCATTTCTACTTGGATTGTGGAGATCTGTCTCCTGGTTTGTTTAACCATAGAATATACCTGATCCACGCATTTAGACCTGATTTTCATTAGCATAAAACCCCGTGCCTAAATGTTAGTCACACGGATTGTCTGATCTCAGATTTATAGGTCCTTGAACCAATCGGAAGGCTACAAAATAATTAGGGCATCTCTATTAGCAAGTATATAGCTCTTAGAAATATAGTCTATTACAATGGTCTCAAACACGCGGCCCGGGGTCCACATGCGGCCTGCCAGGTACTATTTTGAAGCCCTTGGTATATATATCATAATCACAAAAGTAAAATAAAACAGTTTTTTGATCATATGCCTCTTTAACTATAAATTACAATATTATTATTAAGACTTAGCCAAAAGGAAAGATTTATAAACTATAAAGAGTTTTACCTCATGCAAAATTGTCATTTCTTTAATAAGACATTAACTATTTTTTCTGAGGCCCTCCAAGTACCTACAAATCCAAAATGTGGCCCTGCAAAGGGTTTGAGTTTGAGACCACTGGTCTATTAGATTCTTAGAAGGGAACCTACCAATAACATTACAAAATAATAATAATAAAAACTAAATATTACCATAGCCTAACATACAACTAGTAATCTTAAGGGACTTTAGGGCTGGATTCTGTATAGGACGCCCAGTCTCAGAAGCCGTCTAAGCGGCTTTTGAGAATCGCACATAGGCATCCTATATAGAATCGCATCTTTCCGCCCACCTAACATCACGATTCTCTAACCGGCGTCCATGTCACAGGTGCCAGTTAGAGAATCAGGTTTTCGCTGAGCTGATCACGGCAAGGGAAACTCGAACAGGAGGACATGCCTGGAAAAATCCAGATGTCTGGTAACCCTAATGCTTGTTATCAAAGGCCTTCAATGAAAAGGCATGCATTTGGGATGCGAAAACCCAAAGGAACAGTACAGTTTACGGGGTGAAGAACTTATGTGCATGACAGAAGAGCAGGACTTGGATGTGATTGCATTTGATTATTTTAAGGAGGCCAAACAGGTTGAAAAGCTAGAAGGATGCTAGGGTGCATAGAAAGAGGTATGGCCAGTAGGAAAAAGGAGGTATTGATACCCCTGTATAAGACTCTGGTGAGACCTCATTTAGAATATTGTGTACAATTCTGGAAGCCACACTTTCAAAAAGATATAAAAAGGATGGAGTTGGTCCAGAGGAAGGGTACTAAAATGGAGCATGGTCTTCATCATAAGGCATATGAGGACAGACTTAAAGATTTCAATATGTATACTTTAGAAGAAAGGCAGGAGAGGGAAGATATGATAGAAACATTTAAATACCTACTTGACATAAATGTCGAGTCTCTTTCATTTGAAAGGAAGCTCGGAATGAGAGGGCATAGGATGAAGTTAAGAAGTGATGGGCTCAGGAGTAATCTAAGGAAAAGCTTTTATTACAGAAAGGGTGGTAGATGCATGGAACAGTCTCCTGGAAGAAATGGTGGATAAAGAGACTGTGTTTGTATTCAAGAAAGTGTGGGATAGGCACTTGGGATCTCTTAGAGAGAGAAAGATAATAGTGGATGGGCAGAATAGATGGGCCATTTGGCCTTTTCTGCCATCATGTTTCTATATTTCTAACTGCTGAGCAAATTGTAAATAAGCATGACAAAATTGTTTGAAATGTCTGTAAGCAAATGCATGAAACCTAAGAAACAAGATGGGAAAGTTAGAATATATTGTGCTACATAGAAATATAGATATAATAGACATTTCTGAGACCTGGTAGAAGGAAAATAGCAAATGGGATACTGTGATACTAGGGTACAAATTATATTGCATTGATAGGATGGATCAATTTGGTGGAAGTTTAGCATTATATGTTAAGGAGGGCCTTGAATCAAATAGACTAAAATGTTTACAGGAACCAACCACACCTTGAAATCCCTATGGGTAGAAATTCCATGTGCCTAAGGCCCCGCCCACAGGAGGGGCCTAGGGCTCCCAGGCCTATTCTGATTGGCCCAGGCGCCTTAGGCCCCACCAGTAGGCGGGGCTTTGGTACGGCTGGGCCAAATCGGCTCCATTCTTCTGTGGGCTGCCTGCTGGACGGACGGGTTTGGCACCCATCTGTCCGGCCAATGTAAAAAAGGTACGGGGAAGGGGGGTCGGCCGGGGGTCACAGGTCAGCTGGGGGGGTGATCGGGGGTTCTGGGGGGGCGGACGTTGGGGGGAAGGGGGTTCGTCGAGGGCAGGAGGGCCTGGGATCCCTCCTGCCCATAATGTAGTGGGGGGTGGGGGTAGGGGGTCGCCTGGGCCAGGAGGGCTTGGGCTCCCTCCTGGCCTGATCGTGTTGGGGGGTCTAGGCTGCCGCAGGGCAAGAGGGCTTGGGCTCCCTCTTGCCCCGATCGTGTCGGGGGGGGGGGGTTGGTGGTTTGACATGGCAGGAGGGCTTGGGCACCCTCCTGTCTGGATCGTTGTGGGGGGGGGGATTCTGTAACCGGTGTTGTTTTTGACAGACACCGGTTACAGAATCCAGCTTTTAGATGAAGGACTAGCTCCTCCTTCGCCTAAAAGCCCTTCTGTTGGTCGTTTGTAGCTTAGGCGTTTTTTTGTTTCATTATGGCTATAATGTGTAGACGTGGTGTGGGTGTAGATTTAGACGTAGTGGAGATTGGGCGTTTTGGCAGAGGAAGGCCATAATCAAAACATAGACGTTTGTTTTGGTTATGGACACTTTCCCTGCTTCTGGGTTGAACGTTTAGGGACTTAGGCCAAAAGGGGACTTAGACACTTTTTTTGATTATGCCCAAGCTCTCAGTAAATGATTCTACAGTACTGTTATGTATTATGTGGATAATTTATTATTAAGAATGTTTGCTTTATAGTATTGTGTATGTACATGCTTGTAAGCCGTTTAGTTGTAGGCAGAGTATAAATGAATAAAATAAATAAAAAATGATGCCAACGATATGCGCAAGTGAGCCCAGATTCTATAAATTGGCTTAATCAGTGCTGATAATTGAAAGCACCATTAAAAACCAATTTTAAAAAAAATAATAATTAAAAATAATTATCCGGTAAGAGTTTAACTTGGTAGGTGCCTATGAATCAGTCTTTATGGATAAACTCCAAGATTCAAATTGGCGGATCTAAAATCGAACTGGATTATTGCAGGTATTCGAACTCTGAATGATGTTATTTTAGATGGTAAACTGCTTGAATTTTCACAGCTTGCAGCATAGATTTGGTCTTAATAAATCACAAAGTTTTAAATGGTTGCAGCTGAAGCAGGCTATTCAGGTGGGGTTCCCTGAATGGAAAACATTGAATAATCAGTATAGTCTAGAGTTCCTATGCTTTCAAGTGGACTTCCTGGGGCATCAAGCCGCATTGTGGTATAAATTAATATCTGGATATATGAATAAAAAACCAAAAAACGGTCTTAAAGACATTTGGAGCATTGAGATTAAGCAGCAAATTTCTGCATCTCAATGGCCACGAATTTGGTCTTGGAGAATGAGATGTACAGTATCAGCATCTATGAGGCAAACTTGGTTCTTTTTGTTGCATAGAGCGTTTTGGATCCCTGTTTGTTTACAAAAGTTAGATAGCTCTAATAAATGCTGGCATTGTAATCTGGAAGTGGGGACACTTGATCATTTAATTTACCATTGTCCCTGTATAAGATTATTTGGAATTCAATTTGGACTCAAGTAAATTGTCTATTAGAAAACCATGTTGCATTATCCTATGATACTATTCTGTTTGGCATGTCTATGAGGAAAAAAAGTCAAATATCAGCACATAATAACAAACTATTATTAATCTTGACTGGGGTTGCTATTCAGCATATCATCAATAACTGGAAAAATTATACTAATCTTAATTATACATTTTGGTGGAATTCGGTATGCCATATTTTTAAGATGGAAAGAGCAATTGCAATACAGAAAGGGAACTATAATAATTTTATAAAGATCTGGGGGCCATTGGAACGATATTGTAAGGAGTAAAAATCATTTTCCTTGGATGAATATATGTACACATTGGGGGGTGGGAGGGAGTTTTTCTGGAAATTTCACTAAATTATGTGTTTATATTATATTTATGATATAATTGATTATAATATTTGAAAGAAGGTGGGTGGGACGGGATATAATTTTTATGTTTGTAGAATTATATGAGAATTACAAGCATTATTGTTGTTACTAATGATATATTCCTGTATGCTTGCTGTAAGTTTTCAAAATGAATAAAGAATATTAAAAAAAAATAAAGGTAGGTGTCTATACCGAGGCACTTACTGGCTAGCAGTTTGTAGCACAGAGAGCCGCACTGAATTGCCTGCACTGCTCCCGACGCTCATAGGAACTCTATGGGTGTCAGGAGCAGCGCGGGCCATTCAGTGCTGCTCACTGCGCTAAAAACTGCTAGCGCAATTTAATAGAAGAGGGCCTAGGTGTGATTCTGTAAATGATGTCTAGTGGATGATTGCGCTCAACACCATTTATAGACTCAGAGCTATGGTGCATACCTCTGGGAGCCCATATATAGAATTGTCGCAGAATATCCCTTTGGAATATGCAAGGAGACAATTGTGTACAGAGATCTAAAAACGTTTTTTGTTGTTTTTTTTTACTATCTAAAACAAAAAAATAAAATGTCATTGCTGAGGGCAAGAAGGCAGCCAAACTATTTTAGCTGATCTTCCTAGTGAAAACTTGCAAGGAAGGTGAATGCACACTGTCAGCAGATCCAGTTTCCAAAAAAGATTTATGTAAAATTGCTCTGGGGCAGAAAGCACAAGGGTAACCTTTTTATTTCTTACCAAAAGTCAGGAAATCTCATCTGCTGGTGAAAAGGTGACTAGAGCTGTAAAGTAAAAGTCACTTATGTAATGGTTTTATCCTCTGCATTCTGTATTAGTATTCACAGATTCTTCATGCTCTAGGCGAAATTTATTTTAAAGTCATTACAGTTATTTAAAAAAAAAATACTCAGTAGCCATGAATATAAAAGATTGCAAACAAAATAGATGGTTGATGGAAGTGTACAACCCATTGCAGCTTTCAAACATTTAAATGAAGTGATTTCTTTTTAAATTAATAAAACTAAGGAGCTGTCTTACTAAGCTGCATTGGCTACAATCTCCTGTACTAAAAAGACAGCCAACAGAGTAAAAATCCAATGCAGGAGTGGGTGAGATTTGGGTGTGACATGGGTGTGCAGAGGTATAACTGACTAGCATGTAATATGTGGATCCATCCTGCGTGCTAGCTGTCACTATTGATGAACTTACCACCACCTCAAGAGGAGGTGTTAAGTGAAGCTACTATCTGGGTTTCTGTCAGGTACTGTGACCTGGATTGGCCACTGTGCAGCTTGGTCCATAATGGAATGTGAGATGTTTAATCATCTCTTTCACCAAGAAGGCAACCTTTCCTGGTACAAATTTGACCTTCATGAGAAATACCTCTCTTCAGGGTCTTTTTACAAAGCTGCAGTACAAAATGACTGTAAAAGAGTCGGGGATTCTCCGTCAGTAATGATGTTATTCTATCCCTGGGCAGCAGAGGGCCCTGGCCCAATAGTGCGGAATAGAGAGTTACACGGTGACAGAATCCCGCCCATCCCCACTCGTCCCCCACCAGTATCCCGCCTGTCCCCGCCCGTCCCTATGAGGAATCCCCTCAATCCCCCCATCCCCCCATTAAAGTTACCAGTCCCCATTAAAGCAGTAATTACTTCTGACAGTTCTTTTTTTAAGTTTATTTAGTTTTTAATGCCAACAAAAAGTGCAATACAATTTACATACAAATAATAATCATCAAATAAGCACTTATAAACAATCAGAATCTAAACAAAAGATAAAAATTCCCTCCCCCATCCATCATTACCATCAGAAATAATACCAAAACACACGATTAGCAACCCCATAGTATCAGAACCACCTTAAACCTTACATTCCTGCCCAGGGGGAAGTGACACAGGTTGGGCTGGGTAGGCGTGCCCATGCAGTATACAAGCTCACGGCACAGCTAGGATGAGGAAGTCCAGAGAGAAGCATCAGTACCTATGTATCCACCACCTATGTGTGACTCTACATCCAGGTAGGCCAAGATCATCTTGGAGACTCGCAGAACTGTGTGTGAAAATCTAGCCAGTGGCTAGCCAGTGATTGATATCTAGCAAGAGATAGAATTTATCGCTGGGTTCCAGGGCAGGATTAATTCGTCGAGGGCCTCTAGGCACACAAATACACTGGGCCCCTCTGTCCCACCCCACCCCACCATGCGCCCAGGCGGAAACAGGAAGCTGCATCAGAGGGAAGTTTTGGGCAAGCAGTTCCCATTGCCTTTCTTACCTGCGTTGCTTGCTTGTCTTACTTTCTGTCGATGGGGAGGTGTGTGTGTGGGGGGGGGGGGGGGCCGCATTGCCAATCGATGCTGGAGGGGCCCAACGCCGTTTGGAAAAAACAATGCTGATGCCCTCCTTCATCGGGCCCCCCTGACCATTTCGGGCCCTAGGCACGTGCCTACTTGGCCTATTGGTTAATCCTGCCCTGCTGGGTTCTAGGCCCAAGACTGAATATATTTATTTTATGATCACCTTTAACCCACATGAGCATACTGCTGGGCACGATGGACCACTGTTCTAACCCAGCAATGGCAATTCTTATGTTCTTATGTATGGCTGTTTGTTAGGACTGTAGGCTCACCCTCACCCATACTCTCACAAAGGGCATTTATAATTAGCCACCCTAAAAGGAACTTGGTAGAAGCCTATTCTATAAATGAATGTAGGCACCCATTTTCTATTAGAAAATATGAATCTAACTGGTTTATATACATGCTGAAGAGTTAGATGTGAACACTTTTGCCAGCCATAGAACTGGTGTGTCTGGTCGTGTCTGTTTAGACTGTCTCCTTTCTGACTCTGTACAGTGCTGTGTATGTCTGGTAGCGCTATAGAAATAATTAATAGTAGTAGTAGGCTTTGCCACAAAAATGCATGTAACTTAGTATTCTATAAGTTAGAACCTTGCTAATGATCCATCAAAGCTCCCCCTTGCAAAAATAAGTATTTTCAGAATAGCACTTAGGTGAAATTTTGGCATTTAAAAACATATGTTCCTGGGGGTGTTTGGGCAGTTGTGAAGTTGTGAGGTAAGTGAATACTTTATACAATCCACTAGTAAATGTATAAAATATCCCCTTGATACTCCCCTGGCACCCACATTTGGGCATGATCCCGAGATGCACATGCAACTTAACTGGTGGTTAAGAAACCCTTAATGGCAATAATTGAATACTAACAATCAAAATTATTGATGTTAATTGGCACAGATTGGGATTTTGCTATGCACTAATCTCTAACTATGCACACCCAAATCCAATTGGGGATGCATCTGGGAGGGAGCCTATTGTATAAAAGCATATAGGAGTCTATGTTACCTTTATAATTATGTTTACATTGTGCACCTTTTTAGACCTCTTATGAGGGGCCACTGAAAAGTTATTCCATACTTTTCTTGACACTTTTCATTTCATATCATTAAAACAAAAAGTGTCAAGAAAAGTGCAGAATAACTTGTAAGTTTCATGGCTCCACATCATTCTCTTCTTGGTTGGGCTGAAAACTTTTAAGTGGCCCCTCATACATTTTGTATTTATTTTTTTTTATAAATTTTCTTACTCGCTACTGAGCAAGGGTCATTGACGCCATTTGTGAAAGCTTCAGGTTTGAAAATAATTCTACATGCAAAATGACACCAGCGCAAGGTTTTAAAATTATAACCAGGATTTATTGAATTATTGGTTCTATTTTCCCATTATTAGATCAAAAGAACAGCATAATTGCTTACGTTGCGCTCATGGGAGATCATCATCGTGGCCAAAGGCTGGCCTTCTCACAATGGTCTCGTTTTTCTATCTCATTACAGTCTATTATATAACTTTTGGTTTAGTGACATCATCAAGTTTGACGACCAATAACATTTCTATGGGTGGTCTCAAAGTTTAGACAAAGAAACATTCCTCCATGTTTAAAAGTTAGTCAAAGTTTCAGATGATTTCTGAATTAACATTAACATTCAAAAGAATTCACAATTATTAACATGGTAAATTCTCAGTCCTTCCATGCTGACAAGTTCTGAGCCTTAAAGGAAAAAAAAACTCCTAAGCTGACAGATTCAAATTGCACAGCCTTACACAGAAAGCTTACTCTGGAGAAAAAGGGGGGGGGGTTAAATCCCCCTCTCCTCTTCCTGAAGCGTGGGCTTCCAATGCCCCCCTTCTCCCTATTCTTGAGACTGACTCTAATCACTTCCAGATGTTGTGCTCAAGATTTTTCCTTAGTGTTTCTTCTTATAAACCATTTATATATTACCACATATCACATTCATGGGCCCCAAACATTCATAATTTCATTCATATCTTGGCCATTCATACTTCATACATTTTATATCTCAGTTTGGAATATGGAGTCTAATATGCTTTTCCTACTGGCCTACGCACATCTGTTTTCAATTAGAACCATGAGGCTAAAGGCGGGAAGCTGAACAAAGAACAGAAACTATTCACTGGCACAAGATGCTGGCCTAAGACAGGACAGTCATAGTACATACAAAAGAACCTAAACTGGACTCCATGTAATCATGTAATCATGATTTCCACCATGATTTAGCTCAACAGCAAAGTACACAAGAAAACACCATTCTTTTCCTTATATTAATCTTTAGTGTGTTTTTTCTTCTGGCCTTAGCTACATTATATTTAAATGTTTTATTCACCTATTTTTCGTACGCTTCTATTTGGGCGCGGTCCTTAACTAACACAGATGTTTGTCTAACTAGAATTACCCAGAATCATACGAAAAACTGGTGCTACAAAAATACTGCACTATCATGCTTCTGACATCCATTTCAATATCGTACCATAAAAAGCGCTAGCCACGAGCCACGAGCCACGAGTCACTACATCCTACAATTCTGAGCAAGTTACAAAATACACTCACAATTTATGATTTTACATACAAAACAATAAAACATTTAAACACAATCACTATCAATACATGACAATACTTAAAAGCAATAGAAAATACAGCAGTGTTCTGCAACAAAATATTGACTCATCCCTCCTAACTGCATGAATGATGACAAGTAAACAATATCATTTTAATCAGTTTCCTGAAATTCATTAAAGAGGTTACTTAAGTGTCCTATAGCAAAATTGGTCCCTAAGCCACTCCAGTTCCCTTAAACAATTGCTTGAGCTAAAATGGTGGATTAACACTTCCACAAAATTCATACGACCATGTCACTCCACTTTTGAAGAATGCACATTGGCACATTGGCGACCCATCCTACACAGAATAACATACAAAATTACCATGTTAATTTCCAAAACACATAAAACCAATGAAATTGTGCTTATTGACAAATTACTTATTCCACATGATCCACCCAGAGTACTAAGATCTACAAATCAATATCTTCATACCCTCATTAAAGATTATTAGTACTCGTCGAACAACAACATTCTCTGTGACCGCCCCCCACGATTTGGAACTCCTTACCTTTACACATAAAAGCGGAAACTAATTTAGAGAAATTTAAAGGGGCATTGAAATGTTTCCTTTTTAAAAAAATTTTTGAAAATTCATGTTTCCCTTTTTGAATCGCTTCTGAACATTAATCATCCTCTTTTTTTCGCTCTTTCTTCTCTCTCCCTCTTTCCTGCTTTCAAGCCAAAGAGATACAGCAATATAACATTTGTTTCCCTATTCCTATTGTTCTTTCCATCAATGTCATCTTTCCTAGACTTTATTGTAGCTCCTCCTCCTTCCTGTCTGTTAACTGTCTTTTTTTGTCTCTGTAGTCAGTTTGTATATGTCTCTATCCTAATTTTGTATTCTCCCTATTAAAAAAATTATTATTGTATTTTTGCCTAGAATTTAGGATAGGCGAGTAATCAAATCTTAAACTATGAAATTATTTCAAAGTAAAAATCTGAGGTGTTGTACATATATTCCCCAAGCTTGTTCAGGAGCTGTTTATAATATGCAATTAGTAATGACGTATAATAGACCAGCACACATCCCAACATCCAGAAGATAATAATCCAATTAAATGCAGTAAATCATTGTATTTTGTTTTTCTTGGCCCAAAATAATATTTTCCAGGCTCTATTTGTAAAAGAGCTTCTATAGGGACAGAATGAGAAAACCCTTTCAAAAATATGGCTTAGTATATTTGCAAGCTATTTACTTAATTAATGTGCTTGGCATATGCTGTGTTTCTCTTACTCTCTTCTGGGTAAATTTATAAATGACGCTATAGCAAATTATGTTTTTAGGATAAGTTAAACAAATCATTTATGTCTTAACTGAATTGTTGAAATAAAATCTAAAACCCTTTGAAAATTATTACTACTCTTACATCTATGAATTAAAATTGAATGGAAATTATTTAGGCTTTCAAAAAAAGGTTAAAAGCATATCTGTTTTGTTAATCTAATCTAATCTGAGATTTATGAGTCGCGCTATGCCTAAAAAGGTTCAAGGCGACTTACAGTACAATTTATGGCGATACAGTTTAGAGTAGTGCAAAAAAAATGCAGTAGAGATACATTACACTGGTCAACAAGCATTTTGCTACTGGAGTTCTGTCGCCTGTACCTTAACAAGGGCCACATGCTGACTCTAAATCTGAAAACAGTTTTTGTCTATCTTTATGATTTTCCTTTGCTTTTCAGTCTTTTGCATGAGTGTATGAAAGCCCAACTACGATAACACAGATTTGTAATTGTGCCAAGAGATTTTTAGACAACAAGTTCTAACCCATTATTGTTTCAGTGATGCTTCCAGACTAGAGGTCTAATGTTCCTGGATGTTTTTTTTGTAATAATGCTACAGAGTACGATAAAACTGAAAATTACCTAATAGTTTTATTGTCCTTGAATTAAAAAAAAGAGCACTAGATTGTGTAATTCATGGGTTTTCTGCTTAATACATTGCATTCAATGGCTTTTCTAAAACATATTTATGAACACTATACCTGGATTGTTATCAATATTTATTAGAATTGCATATGGCATTTGGCACTGCTATCTCCTCATCCAAATTGTCTGGACTTCTCTATTGAATCTATTTTGTCTTTGCTTAGGCAGAGGCTTAAGGGGATTTATTTTCCTGGAATGGAAGCTGTGCTAAAGTTTCTGCAGTAGAGATCATTTCACTGGTTTTGTAAACTAACAAAAAGGATATTGTTATCTTAGAGGAAGCACATCGTATTTTTCTTCAGATTTCTGCCAAAATTAACTAGAGTACAAATAAAAGACTGTTCATGTGTTCAAGGAAGGGATGTTAGGACCCATGGAAACAAGAAGAACATGAAAAACTGTAGGCCACTGAGAAGAATTTATTTGGGTAGCATCACCTGCTACCTAGATAAATGCTGATCAGAGATATTCAGAGGAATCTGCTACTACTACTACTATTTAACATTTCTAATAGGCATATGCAGTGCTGTACAATAACATATTTAAGAGACTGTCCCTGCTTTTTTTTTTTTTTTTTTTTTGCAACAACCAAATTATTTATTTATTCAATTTTCTATACCGTTCTCCCAGGGAAGCTCAAAATGCTTTACATGAATTTATTCAGGCACTTGAGCAATTTTTCCTGTCTGTCCTGGTGGACTCATAATCTATCTAATATATCTGGGACAATGGGGGGATTAAGTGACTTGCCCAGGGTCACAAGGAGAAATCAGCTCAGCGGCCTGATTCGGAGCAAACCTGTTTTGACTTGGTCTAAATCAAAACATATAAGTTTTGTCTGGCAAACTGTTAAACTTTTTTGGTTATGTCTACGACTACTAAGTCTAGGTCTGACATCAGAGAAAGGGCGGGACTGCCGGAAGAGGAAGCAGCGTAGATGCAGGGCTCAGAGAAGGGGCGGGACCGCCGGCAGACGAAGCAGCGGGACAACGGTAGGCAGCTTCTCCGTGATGGGGGGGTGGGGAGGCTGTGGGGGTGCGAGCGGTCCTTCGGGGTGGGGGTGCGGGTGCGAGTGCGAGCGGTCCTTCGGGATGGGGGTGCGAGTGGTCCTGCGGGGGGGTGAATCGGACGTCGGGGGGCATCAGGCTTTCAGGGTGGGGATAGGACTTCAAGGGGGAGAGTCGGGGTGGGCGAAAGGAGAGTCGGGGCGGCCAGAGGAGAGTCGGGGCGGGCGATAGGAGAGTCGGGGTGGCCAGAGGAGAGTCGGGGCGAGCGAAAGGAGAGTCGGGGCGGCATGCGCGGTATAGGGTGTGCGCAGTAAATAAAAATTTATTTACATAAATTACAGTTTCCCACGCACTATACCCATGTGCGCGTTTTACACAGGTGCGCGGTATATGAGTGAAAATACGGTAGTCTGCGCTAAATGCTAATGCGTCCATAGACTAATATGCACGCGTTAGCATTTAGCTTGCACTAATCGGTTAGCGCACTTTAGTAAAAGAGGGCTTATGTTTAGATTTCTTTTTAAATACTTTTATTGTAAACCCCTTTACTTGTAAGTGAGATACCGATATATCAAATACATGAAACCTGTAACCTGTAAAGTAGACAGGAGTGACTCCTGCCCATTTAAATCACTTATCCGCACTGACCGGCTAGCATCACTGAATATTTGCAGTTAGCATTTGCGCCGAAGCTGGCTAACTTGTGGGTGTTCTAGGGTGGAGTTGGTGCTTATGCGGTTAAGTGCCGGTATCCAGCCTTTGACCACATTAGATAACTGCTTAAACGGAGCTGCATAAATAGCAATCTTATCTTTGTATGGTTCAGCTTATGTGGTCAAGGGTTGAATATTGCACTTAACTATATAAGCTTTAGGAGCCAACCTAAAACCGAATATTCAATGCTGGTGCCAGGACATAGCCTGGTATTGAATATCTGGAAATACAGCCAGACGGAGACATTAAAACACTCACTGTTGCAGGCTGAATATTAGCTGTTTGATTTGATCTAATTCGGGGCCCCTTCTATAAAGCAATGGTAGTGAATATCGGCGTGGTAAATGCAACACAGCTCATAGGAACTGAACAGACTACATTACATTTGCTGCACAGGAATCACTATTGTGGCTTTTTAAAAGGGGCCTTTGGTAAACCACGCCAAATCTGAACTGCCAATTGTTCTCAGCTTGGGTTAACCCCTTCTTAAAGGGTAATTTCCCTTACCTAGGGAAAATGTTGAGGAAGAAGTCAGGGAGTTAGAGAAATTCATCAAACAGGCATACAGGGAGGCCGTGGAAAATCATCAACAACAGTGGAACTGCCAAGATACACCTACAGTGAATGAGGATCACCTGGAGGACAACCACAAGGAAGACAAATCCGGTGCAAGCCAACGCCAGAATGAGGGAAGATGGAAATGCACAGAGGACATGGACCTATGGCTAGAGAGATGTTCATACACCATGGACACCAACTTGCGGCTAGAGAGGCAAGAGAAGCTAGAGAGGACAGCAATCATCGTGGGGGTCTCCATCATCAGACAAGTCGACAGCCACATAGTGGGAGGAAGACAGGATCAGTTGGTGACCTGCCTACCGGGAACCAAGGTAGAAGATATAGTTGGCCGCATCAAAAGGATCATCGATAGTGTGGAAGAGGAAGATACGGTGGTGGTGATCCATTTGGGGACAAACAACGTGAGCAGCAGGAACTACAGCAAGGAAGGACTGAAAGACCAGTTCCAGATGCTAGGAGGGAAGCTGAAGACCAGAACGCCGAGGGTAGCATTCTCAGAGATTCTGCCAGTACCCAGGGCCAACGAGAAGAGGCAGATGGAGCTGCAAGCAGTCAACGCATGGATGAGGTTCTGGTGTGGGAAAGAAGGATTCCACTTTGTACGCAACTGGACGACGTTCTAGGGGAAAAGCAAGCTATTCAGAAAAGATGGACTCCACCTCAGCGGAGACGGAATGAGGCTATTTGCTAGCAACATCAAGAGAGAAACTGAGAAGTTTTTAAACCAGGAAGAAGGGGAAAGCTGACAGTCGACCAAGAGTCGATGGTTCGGGAACCAGTATACCCAGAGAATACCATGCAGGAAGATAGCGGTGAAGACTCACTGGATAATAGGCAAGACAGAAATCCTGATGGATTGAAAGGGACACAAGAGGGAAGAAAATGCAAGAAAGTAACAAGCTGCAAACTCAAGTGTATGTACATGAACGCATGGAGCCTAAGGAATAAGATGGGGGAATTGGAATCTATGGCACAAAAAGATAACCTTGACATTATCAGCATCACGGAAACATGGTGGAATGAGAAAAACATCTGGGACACTGTGCTACTGGGATACAAGCTATACCGCAGAGACAAAGTAGGTAAAAAAGGTGGGGGTATTGTTCTATACGTCAAAGAGGGAATTTAGTCTACCGAAGAGAACATGCCGAAAATGAAAAATAAGGTAGATTCTCTATGGGTCAAAATTCTGGGAACAAATGGAACGGAAACAAAGATCAGCATCTACTACCGACCCCCAGAGCAGTCCGAAGAAATTGATGGAGAAATGACGGACGAGATTAAAAGCAACTGCAAGGGAGGCAACACAGTTATCATGGTTGACTTCAATTATCCCGAGATAGACTGGAACCTAGGCACCTCCGGCTGCGGTAGGGAGACCAAGTTCCTGGATGCTTAGGCGATTGCTTCCTGGAACAATTTGTCAAGGAAAATATGAGAGGAAATGCAATTCTGGACTTAATTCTAAATAGACTACGAGGATCGGCGGAAGATGTAGAAGTAGAAGGGATGCTAGGAAACAATGATCACAATATGATCCGCTTCAACCTTGACACAGGGGCAAAACATTGATCCAGAATGACGGCCACAGCACTGAACTTCCGAAAAGGGAATTATGAAGGGATGAGACTCATGGTGGGGAAGAAGATTAAGAAGAGGAAAAGCGCTGTAAAAATGTTAGAGCAAGCATGATCCCTTTTTAAGAACATAGTCACTGAGGCACAAAATCTATATACTGTATACCACGTATCAACAAGGGATCGAAGAGGAAAAAGAACAAGGAACTGGCGTGGCTCACTGTAGTGGTGAAAGACGTGATCAGAGACAATAAGACTTCGTTTAAGGAATGGAAAAGGTAAAAAAACGGACAAAAACTGGAAAAAGCACAAACATCAAAGCAGGTGCCATAAGGCAGTAAGAGGGACCAAAAGAGGCTATGAGGAAAAAATAGCCAAGGAGGCAAAAAACTTCTCAAGCTGTTCTTTCGATATATTAATGGGAAACGACCCGTGAAGGAAGTGGTGGGGCCATTGGAAGACCATGGAATAAAGGGAATGCTACAGGAGGACAAAGCCATCGCCGACAAACTGAACACATTTTTTGTGTCTGTATTTACTGAAGAGGATATACACAACATACCGGAAGCCAACAGGCTATACCCAGGAAATAAAGACGGGAAACTGACAGGGTTGACGGTCAGTCTAGAAGAGGTATGTAAGCAGATTGATAGGCTTAAAAATGATAAATCCCCCGGGACCGGATGACATCCATCTGAGGGTAATCAAGGCAATGAAAGGAGCTATAGCTGAACTGCTTCAACTAATAACAAATCTGTCGATCAAATTAGGAAGGATTCCGGAAGACTGGAAAGTGGCGAATGTTACGGCAATCTTCAAGAAAGGTTCAAGGGGAGATCCGGGAAACTACAGACCGATGAGTGTGACCTCAGTACTGGGAAAGATGGTAGAGGCACTGATAAAGGACCGCATCATTGATCACCTTCATAGACACAGTCTAATGAGGACCAGCCAGCAGGGCTTCAACAAAAGATGATCTTGTTTGACGACCTTGCTGCACTTCTTCGAGGAAGTTAACAGGCAGATAGACAAGGGTGACCTGGTCGACATTGTATATCTGGATTTTCAGAAGGCGTTCGACAAGGTTCCGCATGAACGACTATTTTTGAAAAATTGCAAGTCATGGAATCGAGGGTTAAATACTCACATGGATTAAAAACTGGATGGCAGATAGGAAACAGAAAGTGGGGATAAATGGACAATACTCAGACTGGAAAATCGTCATGAGTGGAGTGCCACAGGATTTGGTGCTTGGACCCGTTCTCTTCAAAATATTTATAAATGACCTGGAAATTGGTACAAAGAGTGAGGTGTTTAAATTTGCAGATGATACGAAGTTATTCAGAGTAGTGAAGATGCAGGAGGATTGCGAAGATCTGCAACAGGACATAAACACGCTCAAGAAATGGGCCGCGACATGGCAAATGAGCTTTAATGTGAATAAATTTAAGGTGATGCATATCGGTAACAAAAATCTTATACACGAATACAGGATGTCCGGTGCAGTACTTGGAGAGAGCCCCCAAGAAAGAGACTTGGGAGTACTGGTCGACAAGTAAATGAAGCTGTCCGCACAATGCATAGCGGTACGAAAAGGGAGAACAGAATGCTAGGAATGATTAAGAAGGGGATCACAAACAGATCGTAGAAGGCTATCATGCCTCTGTACAAGGCCATGGTACACCCTCACCTGGAATACTGCTTCTAGCACTGGTCGCCGTACATGAAGAAGGACACAGTACTACTAGAAAGGGTCCAGAGAAGAGCGACTAAAATGGTTAAGAGGCTGGAGGAGATGTCGTACAGTGAGAGATTAGAGAAACTGGGCCTCTTCACCCTTGAAAAGAGGAGACTGAGAGGGGACATGATCAAAACAGTCAAGATAATGAAGGGAATAGACTTAGTAGATAAAAACAGGTTGTTCACCCTCTCCAAGAAAGAGAGAATGAGAGGGCACTCTCTAAAGTTAAAAGGGGATAGATTCCGTACAAACATAAGGAAGTTATTCTTCACTCAGAGAGTGGTAGAAAGCTGGAATGCTCTTCTGGAGGCTGTTATAGAGGAAAACACCCTCCAGGGATTCAAGACAAAGTTAGACAAGTTCCTGCTGAGCCAGAAAGCACGCAGGTAAGGATAGTCTCAGCTAGGGCACTGGTCTTTGACCTAAGGGCCGCTGTATGAGCGGATTGCTGGGCACGATGGACCACTGGTCTGACACAGCAGCGGCAATTCTTATGTTCTTATATTGGCCCTTGAGAAATACATTAGGTGAATCATATTTTTGGATTTCTTAAAAAAGGAAACCCCTTTTACAATCTTTTACAATCCTGTATCTTTCACAATATATGCTGACTTATGCTCTAGTCTATAGTGGCAACTTCACGTGTGATTGCCATTATACGATTGACATGTGGAGGGGCATAATTGAAAGGGACGTCTAAGTCCGTTTACGTCCAACTCGCAAGTTGTCCAAAGTAAAAAACAGCTTAAGACACATTTTTGAAAAATACGTCCAAATTTTTTTTTGTTTCGAAAATCGTCTAATTACACGTCCTGCCAATCTGATCATCCAAGCCACTAAATCATTCATCGTAATACCACATTTTCGTCCAACTTTTCATCCAAGTCCAAAACGCCTAGAACAAGCCCTGTTGGAAGTGAGAGGTGTCTGCAAAGTGATGGACTGCCAGACATGCCACCTAAATAGTGGGGTACCTTACAGGGCACTGCTGTGAACTTCACAAAAAGTGTGCCATGTCTTCTCCTCACTACAGCTCCCTTATAGGTTATGGAGAGCCCCACAAACCACCTCCAGAATCCCCTAGACCCACTTATATACCACCCCAATAGCCCTTATGGCTGTAGGAGCCACTTATATGCCAGAACAAAAGGGTTTTGGGGGTGTATAGGGGAGTGCACATGTTTCAGTATCAATGCAGTGATTACAGGGACTTATGGGCATGGGTCTTCCTCTCTATGGGTCCCTAACCCACCCCCAAGATGCTGGAAGACTAGGCTTTCCTATGCCAGGTGGCCAGGTGTTGATGGTCTGGAGGCTGAATTTTAAAGTTGTGATTAATATTTTTATGGGGGTGGGGGGGGTTGGTGATCACTGGGGTAGTGTGTGGGGATCTCTTTTATGTGTTTGCAGTGTGTGACCAGCCAGGTAGTCTCCCTGTCAAGGTCCCAGCTAAGTTAAAAGATAAGGTAAAAATAAAACCCCGGAAGAAAGATTCCAGGATCTCCCAAGAGGGTATGTTAAGGGATAATGTCACTGTCCACCAGGAGGAGCCTTACTTAGCTGAAGATGAAATGAGTGAATTGTGTGTAAGTCACCACCGGGGGAGCTCTAGAGGTCCCTGGGCTTCTGCTGACTCACCTAGAACAGGGCACGCCCCTAAGGTAGATAAGCCAGCAGTGGCATTCAGACCAGCAAGCCGGTTAGGGAGGAAGCTGAAGCTTTGTCTCCCCAGGGATTCTACTGAGCCAAACAGGGGCGACTGGCCCCAACCTATGGAGGTGTCTGAAGTTGAACAGACAGAGGATTCGTCTCACCTGTATGAGGAATCTATGGACTTTCAGGAGGCTTGTGCTGACTTTGAGGATAATTGGCCTGAACCAATGCAGGTGAACTTGTCTGTGAGACACAAACAGTGAATGTGTTTTGAGAACTGTTTGTGTGCTGTGTTTCTTTTTGAATGCTGTTTTTTTGTAAGAAAGCTTTGAGAGAGTGGGGAGAGGCTTTGCTTCCATCCGGGAGGGAATTTGAATGCCTACTTGTAGGGCTGTATTTTTGCAAAGCCTGATACTCTCTCTTGTTCCTGGCTGCCATGTACTGAGGGCCAGAGGCTTTCTTACCTTTTTTGTTGTTGCTTACAATGAACTGGAAATTAAGGTAAACTGAATGCTGAACTGTTTTGTTTGGACTAAGTGAAATAACTGCTTTGCAGCAGGCAGAGTAAGCACTGCAGTGAGCTAAGGACTCCGAATTTTGGGAGACTTAAGAAGCAGCAGAAAAAGGAAGTTGAGAGCTAATTTTGACTGCTTTATTTTCTTTGCCTTTTGGCAGTTTTGGTTTTTGTTACTTGAATTCTGTTTGGAATCCTGACTGTTGTGCCTAAATTGTGGAAGGCATTACTTACCTGTTTTGAGGACTTAAGTAAAGCAAACTATTTATTTACCATATCCAATTGTTGAGACTTTATTTTCATGGTTTTTGATACAAATTTCATGACTGCTGAAAACCCCAATCCTGCAGGGTGACTCCAGGCCGGGTCACACGCTGAGGTACTGTTTGTTGTGGTCATCAGGATTTCTTCCAAGCCCTATCCTGGGCTGTACTGGAGGCCACAAGTGCTTATCTGGTGAGTTTAGGTGGGTTTTTGTGACTTAGACCATATAAGTTCCGTTGATCGTGGGCTGTATAACTTTCAGTTATACATGCTGTACGACTAAGTCAAAGCTAGCCCACTTCCCGCCCAACTCACGCCCTCGACACTCCTCACGAAATGCCCCGTTTAGCTTTGGTCATTCAGCGGCACTATGAAGGCCTAGGTCGTTTATAAATATGTCCAAAACCCGTTTTTAATATCGGCACTTGGACGTATTAAGAACATAAGAATTGCCATCTCCGGATCAGATCCTGGGTCTATCAAGTCCGGTGATCCGCACACCCGGAGGCCCTTCCAGGTGTACCCTGCGGCTAAATGCTAACGCCTCCATAGAATATAATATTAGCACGTGCTAAATTGGCTAAAATGACCCAACTTGTGCATCTTTTGTTGTATGCTTCTCTGTATCACACTTGTATCCCTTTCTAATTGTTTTGGACAAATGAAGATGCCCATCATTGTCAGGACAGAGATATTTCCTCTCTGTGGTGCAATTGTCGTTACTGGCCGTATCAAAATCTGATATCAAAATTCTCTTCCTTGCGTTACTCCTGATCTGGATGTGTCTGACACAACTTCCAGTAATAATGTAATTTCCTCTCAAGTTTCAAGTTTATTAAGATTTGTTATACCGCCTAATCAGACTTCAAGTCGGTTTACAAAGGTAAAATACATAAGGCTAGGCACCTGGGCCAATCAGGCCTTAGGATTAGTGGGGATGGGCGGACCCGCTATGCCTAAGGCCTGATTGGTCCAGGCTTCTAGAGCCTGGGCCAATCAGGCCTTAGATTTAGCGGGGATGGGCCGAGAAGGGGCGGGCCCGTCTCATTTCCACGAGGCAGGCCCGTTGGCTGGACGGCAGCAAGACCCGTCCAGCCGACCAACATGTAAAGGTTAGTTTGGGAGGGGGGGGTCGTCGGGCTTTCCAGCAGGAGGACTGGGCATCCTCCTGCCCGCGATTACCAGTTTGGGGGGGGAGGTGGGTTCCAGGGGGGTTCCAGCAGGAGGACTGGGCATCCTCCTGCCCACGATTACCAGTTTTGGGGGGAGGGGGGTTCCAGGGGAGTTCCGACAGGAGGACTGGGCATCCTCCTGTCTGCGATGGGACAGGCGACCGCGGCCGCTATACTTATTGCAGCAGGGAGATCCCTTGCTGCCATAAGTATAGCGGCCGCGTCTAATTTAACCCGATTCTCTAACCGGCGTCTGTACCATGGACGCCGGTTACAGAATCGGGGTTTAGTGTAGGACCGATTCTGTATAGGACACCTCTCCTGGGCGTCCTATACAGAATCAGGGCCTCAGCATACAATATAATAATAACATCATACATAATAAAAGTCTAAGTAACTAATACAAGCATTAAAACTAATAAATAAAGAAAACACAATATAACTAAAATAAGTATAGGTAAAAAGATTAAAAGTACATGATAACTACATGATAATATGAAAATCAATAATGTATATTATATTGTTTAAATAAATGGGTTTTAAGAGAAACAAGAAGATTCAAACATGAATTCATTAATCCTGCTTGGAATGCTAAGGACTGTCCAAAATTTTTTTTGTAACGACATGCATTTGCTGAAGAAAAAAAAACCCAACCAGATCTACATGAGCATTGAACAGGTGAATAAGCGCTTAAGAGTTAAAATCAGCCTAAAAAAAGGTAGAGTTTTAGCCTGGATTTTAATAAGACCAGAGACAGAGCATGATGTATGGACTAAGAAAATCCATTCCAGATGCATGACACATCATGATAGAAGGCGCAAGGAAAGGAATCCAACAGGACTGCAGTAGACATCGCGAAACAGAGAACCAAAGAGAAATACTGCAGAGACGTTTATTGATTGCAATAAAGACTTGGCATCAAGCACATCGTCTCTGCAGTATTTCTCTTTGGTTCTCCATATCATGATAGAATAAATGGAATTTAGTAGACGAGAATACATATAGGAGTGACTTACCCCAGTAAGGGGTGTAAGAAGAGACAAGAGAGGAGAGATCCTGAGAAGCTGCAGAATGAATGCACTTGTAAATCAATTAAGAGGAGTTTGAACTGTACAGTATGTGGAAATGAATAGAGAGCCAATGAAGTGGCTTGAAAAGAGGGTTTGTGAATTTAGTGCCAATTTAGGCGGGGTTTTATTTAATATTTTGAGGTTTTTATTATGCTTCTAATAGTATAGTAATTCATTTTTAAAGAAATAATACAATTTCTTGGATCTGTACATGTTTACAATGAAATGCATTTCTTGAGTTTCAAGCTTTCTTAAAAATTTGATATTCTGCCTGATTTTTAAGCAGGGTACATGTAAATCTACTTTAAAAAGTCAAAAACTTGGGGACATGGATTAAAAAACATATTGATATACTGGTAAAACAGGGTAGAGGGGTAGAACTACATAGCTTTTAGGAAAGAGAGACAATAAGGGGAAGAAAAATTGGAGGGGACCCTTCTGTAAGTATTAAGGGTGGGCTTTTACAACTGCTAAGCAAAAGTAATTAGCACTTGCTTTCTTAGGTGCTAGGTTTATCAATATGGATGCAATAGACTGATTAATTCATATTATGTATGCATTTGATTGTAAAAATGGACATATCCTACATATTGGTTATGTAGCGTAGAAAAAAGAACAAAGCGGATAGAAAGAGAAAACTTCTGTGTAAAAGGTCATGCTAGATGAAAGGGGAGAAGAGGCACCTGTGCACACGAGGAGACAATGCACAACAGTGCAGGCCATGGATCTAGTATTAGGTTTGACCATGTAACTTGGCTGAGCATGTAGCCACAGAAGAATTAAGGAACAATTTAATACAAGCCTGTGATAAGCAAGTAATAGGAGGAGTGGAACTGGTTTGGAGGAATTTCTTATCCTGTGACTAGGCTAGGCAGAGATTGTATGGGTTGTTGTGTCTGGAGAAGCACAGAGGTTTTTTGGAAGGTTTGTTTTTGTGGGATAGGAGGTGGTGAGAGAAGGTGTGTAGAGCTGTAGCTTGTTTTTTGTCCCACACTTGCCTGAACATAAGAACATAAACATTGCCATACTGGGACAGACCAAAGGTCCATCAAGCTTAGTGTCCTGTTTCCAACAGCGGTCAATCCAGGTCACAAGTACCTGGCAAGATCCCAAACAGTAACACATATTTTATGCTGCTTATCATAGAAACAACCAGTGGATTCTCCCAAGTCCATCTTAATAATAGCTTATGGACTTTTCTTGTAGGAAATTAGCCATACCTTTTTTTAAAGCCTGCTAAGCTAACTGCTTTCATCACATTCTCTAGCAATGAATTCCAGAATTTAATTACTCATTGAATGAAGAAATATTTATTTGGTTTGTTTTAAATCTACTGCATAGTAGCTTCATTGCATGCCTCTTAGTCCTAGTACTTTGGAAAGAATAAACAAGCACTTATGCTGGCTTTTACAAATCTGTGGTAGAGTTTTCTACCATGGGCTGGTGAAGTAAATGCTCCGACACTCATAGAATTCCTAGGAGCATAGGAACATTTACCTTGCCAGCCCAAATTAGAAACCTCTACCAGTATTTTATGGACCTCTGTCATATCTCTCCTGAGCCACCTCTTCTTGAAGCTGAGGAGCTCTAGCTGCTTTATCCTGCCCTTGGGATGGTAAGCATGTGTGGGAAGGAAGACGGAGGGGATAGTTTAAGGTGAGCGATCACAGCTTTTACAGGAAAAAGTGATTGATGTTGAGCACCGAGGATATTGTGTTTGGTAGAAGATTGAATTTCAAGAAGCTCAAGAACATAAGATTTGCTGCTGCTGGGTCAGACCAGTGGTCCATTATGCCCAGCAGTCTGCTCACTTGGCGGCCCTTAGGTCAAAGACCAGTGCTCTATTTGAGTTTAGCCTTACTTGCGTATGTTCTGTTCCAGTAGGAACTTATCCAACCTTGTCTTGAATCCCTGAAGTGATGAAACATTTGAGCTTGGTTGCACCGTGTGCCTTTAGGGTGTTATGAATCATTGGCTAGTTTGATACTGACTAACTGAATGGGTATTGAGTGGGGTGGGCTGGGGAAGTAAAATGTTTATGGTTTACATAATTATCTCTCTCTTTTACTAAAGCCGGCAGTGAGGGCCAATGCGGCAAATGCTCTGACGCCCATAAGAATTGAATGGGAGTTGGAGCATTGCGGTTTTGCAAAAGGGGGGCCTATAATTGTTCTTACTTTGAGTGCAGTCAAAACAAGAACAATTATATTATAAGATTATACTGTAAAACTTTTCATACTACCTAATAAAGCTATAATTAAATCTGTGGGGCCTCATTTTTTCCTTTATTTTTTGTTTTGATAAGTGTATGGATGCAGTGTGAATGCCTTTGTTACAGTAATTCACAGATACTGTATAGGTAAAGCTTATAGAGGCTTTATGTGAAAAAGTTAAAGATTAAGAGCCTGATATTCAACTAGCAGTGATCAGCATTTTCTAAACACCACCAGTGTTAAACTCAGAAATTCAATGTTAAGCCATGGGCAGGCTCCAACATTGAATTTCTGGGTATAGGGAGTCGGCTAAAGTACAGCTGATTAAGTACTATGAGGGTAAATCAAAAAGTAAAGGCAAAATACATTTACTGGCTTTAATAGAATAACAGTGAGCAATGAACATATCACTTTTCCACATAGTCCCCATGCATGACAACACATTTGAGCTGAGAAGTTGGCCTTTTTGCCTCCCACTCAGCAGCAACAAAGGGCCCCTTTTACAAAGCTGTGGTAGCGATGCTGCCATGGTAAATGCACTGAAGCCCATAGGAATTGAATGGGCTTCAGTGCATTAATCGCGATAGCATCGGGACCGTGGCTTTGTAAAAGGAGCCAAAATGTAGAAAAAGCAGAACAAATCCTAAGAAGTCTAGTACAGTTTTTCTCAACTCGGTCCTGGAGTACCCCCTTGCCAGTCAGGTTTTCAAGATGTCCACAATGAATATGCATGAAAGAAATTTGCATATAATGGAGGCAGTGTATGCAAATCAAGTTTATGCAAATTCAATGGGGATATCCTGAAAACCTGAATGGCAAGGGGGTACTCCAGGACCGAGTTGAGAAACACTGGTCTATTAGAACTTAACAGTTACGATTCCTATTATGCCTACATACAATGAAGACAATGAGCTGACTTAAAGTATGGAGTACAAAGTAGGAGGAAGACAAGAAGGATATTTATATTGAATATAGGACTATATTGCATGCAAGAGTTAGAGATTTGGTGTTCTCTGTTGCAGGTGTGAATTTGTGGAACAAATTGCCAGGTCAGTTGCGATTGTTTAGATCTAGAGATATTTGGGTAACTTTATTCTTTATTGTATATTAAGATATATTATGATATTATTATATGCAGGAATATGAAATTATTGAATGATATTTATGTTACCTGTATAGATAATAGTGCACTATGTGGAATATCTTTTGATCTTTCATTTGTATGACACTGTTTTTGATTAAAAATCAATAAAGAATTTTTTAAAAAATAGATCTAGAGATATCATTAAAAGGTTTTTGAAAACTCAATTATTTGTTGCTGCGTTTATGTGCAAAGCCTTTGTAGGACTGTTAGTTATGCACGAGCAGTGATACGGGGAAAGATTAGTGGAATTAGTGCTTTAATAATGGCATTACGTGAATAAGCATAATTTAGTCAGCAATGCAGACAGCAGTAGCTTTTGACATAAGATGTATTGTTTTCAAATAATGTTTTATGTTGATTGTAAATTGCTTAGTTTTGCAAGCGGTATATAAATGTTTTTAAATAAATAAATATTTATTTATTTGGTTTTATATCCCATCCTCCCAGGAGAGCTCAGAATGGGTTACAAGCTTGCATATATAACAAACCTTGATGTGACTAGGTTGCCTTTTTGTGTTATATGCATATATAACAAAGAATGGTAAAATATAACATGATGGACATGGCACGGTATGACACAGCATGACGAGCATTGCGCAACAAAAACATAGGATGGCAGCTTAGCATGGCACACACAGCACAGCATGATATACAAGCATAGCATAAAATGATAAGCAAGTGTGGCACACGTAGCATGGCACACACATCAATGCAGACATTGCATAATACAAGGAGAACATAGGGCTCCTTTCACAAAGGTGCGCTAGCAGGCGGTAGTTTTTCGGCTACTGTGCGCTAATCTTGTGTGTGCGCTAAAAACGTTAGCGCACCTTCGTAAAAGGAGCCCATAGTATTATGCATATATAAGCATGGCATGGCAAACAAAATGCTCTGTGTGATCTATAAGTTGATACATACGCAAGAGCCGATAGCAGTTAATCATCTTTCTAATAGGTATCAACCAGCTAGGAAGTTGCGATCCAAGGAAAAACACTGTTGGGAAGTGCCCTCTTTGAAGCAGGTGAGACTAAGGAGTTGTCGACGTTCCATGATAGCAGTTCAAGGCGTGTTGTTATGGAATGCCCTACTCCTACTATTTATTATTTCTAAAGCGCTGAAAGGCATACACAGCACTGTACATTTTAACATACAATAGACGGTCCCTGCTCAGAAGAGCTTGCAATCTAATCTAGACAGGACATTTCGGGGTTGGGGAGATTATGGCAGAGGAAATGATACAGTGGGTATAGGTATCTGACAGCAGTGAGTGGGAGTTAGGAGTTGAAGACAGATTTTTTTTTTAAAATGAGCTTTTAGCTTGGATTTGAACGCTGCCAGGGAGGGAGCACGACGTATTGATTCAGGCAGCCCTTTTCCAGGCATACGGCGCCGCAAGAAAGAAGGGACGGAGTCTGGAGATGGAAGTGTGATCTCTGTTCATCGGGCTTGCCCGATGAACAGAGATCACGAAGAGGAGCATAGGGGGAGATAAGTGAAGAGAGATATGGGGGGGGGGGGGGCGCCTTCAGAGCGAATGCACTTGTAAATCAGCAAAAGGAGTTTATACTGTATTCGGAGATGGACGGGGAGCCACAGAAGTGACTTGAGGAGAGGGGTAATGTGAGAATAAAACAAGCTCTGATTCCCGATAGGCAGGAGCGATGACAAATCGGCCGAAGCTTTGGGGCCAATCAACAAGGAGTAGGGGGGGAGGGCCGAGATAGGTGGGAAGTGAGCGGGAAGGAAGGTCGCCCTTTCCGATCCGGCGACCTCACGAGGTGGATGCGGCTTTCTGCATCCCCAGCGGCAATCCATCCTCTCTGTTGAAGGCGGCCCTTGGCCCGTCTACCAGTGTGCACTCTCCGGTGCACGCACAGCATGAGTCGCGTCGGACGCACCTGCCTCTCTTGCAGCTGTCGGGCGGAGTACAGCCCGCTAGGTAGGCGAGTGCCCCGGGTAGCCGGGAGATGGGTCGGGCCGCTGCATGCGGAGAGGGGAGTATCCAGCCAGAGCGGCAGCCGAACGCAGTTTGTGGTGCGCACTGCGAGCCCCCAACGTGGCCGGGAGGTGGGGTCGGGCCGGAGCGGCGGCCAAGCGCAGTCCCAATGTGGCCGGGAGGTGGGGTTGGGCCGCGCTTCAATGTGGACACGGCCCATGTTTTTGTTTTCCTCCCGTGCCCTCTCCTTCGACCTGGGTTGGCCCGTCACCGTGAGCCCCAATGTGGCCAGGAGGGGGGTCGGGCCGCGGTTTCCTTTTCCTCACGTGCCCTCTCTACTGCGGAGGAACGCGGAGCCAAAGAAGCGACTTGAGGAGAGGGGTAATATGAAAATAGCAGAGTAAAGAAAGCATCTACACTATTAAATTTAAGGAAACTATTAAGAACTGAATCATTTGTGTGATATTTCTCAGAATTATTTTTTTTCTGCACGACAGTTCTGTAAGTTCTGAATTGATCTTTAGCTATTACATGTACAATATGTCTTGTTTTTATTGTTGAAATTTTAATTGTGAATGTAACTTTGTAACTCACACAGGGCTATAGGATGTTGCAAGTAAGAAATTTTTAAATAAAAATAAAGCATGGTAAACATAGTGGGATCCATGTACTAAGGCGCGCAAACCGATTTAGCGCATGGTAACTAAAATTTAGCGATTTAGCATGTGCTAGCTAAATTGATTTACATGCGCTAAATCGGTTTGCGCGCCTTAGTAAAAGGGCCCCAGTATTAGATATGTAGTATTAGATACAAATGTAGCATGGCAAGCATAGAGTGGCAAAACAGTGTACAAAATGTGGCTAACCTAGTATGACATGACAGTATGGCACTTAACAAGTAGAACCTGGCGCGGTGGACATGGGATAGCAGATATACCCCCTTCCTTTGCAAAGCCACACTAGCATTTTTAGCGCCAGCTGTGGTGGTAACAGCTCGGATGCTCATAAGAATTCTATGCTTCACTATATAATATCCAGTCTTTATATCATCATTATTCTCAATACTTATTTTTATAAACTTTTCATGATCCTCAGAGGGCTAAAGAATCCCATTGGTCCATGTGAATCCAATCACAGAACCCAATCGTCATAGGATCAATAGTTTATGACGATTGGGTTCTATGATTGGGTTCACATGGACCAATGGGATTCTTTAGCCCTCTGAGGATCATGAAAAGTTTATAAAAATAAGTATTGGGAATAATGATGATATAAAGACTGGATATTATATAGTGAAGCTATTATTAGAGTCTGGTCTATGAATAGCCTCTGATATTAATATTATATCATAGGAATTATATGAACATCAGAGCTGTTACCGTGGCAGCCGGTGCTAAAAACACAAGCACAGCTTTGTAAAGGAGGGAGATAGTAAGAAAAAGGTGGGAGAAAAAGGTGACAGTACTGTATAACAAAATGTGGCAAAACATAATACTACAGTTTTTAATGAAATTGGAGTTTACTTGATCTGTTCTGATATTCCCCAGTGCACACATTCCCTATATAAAATTCCCCTCACAATTTTTAAGTGGTCCTCTAGGTCAGGAATGTCTCGGCCATGTTGATAAAGTTAGATTCCTAAAAGTATTCAGTTTCTACATATTTTTATACCAAGTATATCTTAAATGGCTTTATATTCAGGTACTTTATCATATTTCCCTTTCTGCCCCAGTGGGCTCAAACTCCATCTACTGTACCTGGGGCAAAGGGGGAATTAAGTGACTTATGCAGGATCACAAGGAGCAGCAAGGGATTTGAATCCATAACTTCAGGGTGCTGAAGCTGTAGCTCTAACGTCTGTACCACACACAGTTCTACATTGTGCACTGGATCTTGATAATATTTTTTTTTTAATTTTATTTTTTTTATTTAAGCATTTATATACCACTTATAGTCTAGATGTGGTTTACATTCAGGTACTCAAGCATTTTTCCCTATCTGTCCTGGCAGGCTCACACTCTATCTAATGTACCTGGGGCAATGGGGGGATTAAGTGACTTGTCCAGGGTCACAAGGAGCAGCACAGGATTTGAACCCACAACCTCAGGGTGATGAGGCTGTAGCTCAAACCACTGTGCCACACACTCACATTATTGCTGTCTTTTTCTTTCAAGTGTGAGAAGCAGCATTGATCTGATGTTATGTTTTCCCTCCCCGCCCTGTGATTTCCTTTTTTTTTTTTTCCCCTTCTTTTTGCCCACAGGGGACAACTAACATGAAAAGTGAACTTTTCCCTTGTGTGATAGGATCCTGAAACTTGCTGCTAATTATAGAACTGTAATTTCCAACCCACCAGCAGTGTCAGGCAGCAAAGTCAGGCGAGGCAGATGCCAGCTTTATCCTTGATAAGCCATTATTTTTGGACAAAAAAAATGCACCGCAAACTGTTATAACATGGGTTGTATCTGTTTTGATGTTTAATTGCGCATTATTTTTTGCATGGCATTCTGTGAAGCGCTCATACAAATGGCATTTAGCTGCATAAAATAATTAGTAAACCTGGCATTCAGCTAATGATCAAATCCCTCTTGTGCAGAAATAGCCATCTTTCTACTATCTCCTTAGGGGAGAGCAAGCAACAAGGACTAAAGTCAGCACAAAAAAAAAGTGTCCTACACATAAAAGCAGTGATTGTTAAAAACAAGATAGACAGTCATTAGATCCAAGTAATTTAGTCAGGAATGACTGAGTAACTAGTGATCTGAAACAGAATTCTTAAATAATAATTTATACTGCCCCATTCAGTGCAAATCTTTTAATGTGCATATTGAAAGAGAGAGTTAAAGCATTTGTTAAAACAATATTTCCTGTTATTCTTATTTCCTGCAACATTTCAAATATATTGTATGGAGTTAATTCTATAAGGAGCTATTTAGATGTAAGTGACAGATATACACAGAAATGCTGATATTGTAGTTATTGCTACTAGGTTGTACAAAATCTCTCAATTGGGGTACTTAATATTCTAAACTTAAGCCCCCTTGTGTGACTATAGAATATAAAGTATTATTACACTCCCCTACCCCACTCTACCGTATTTTCGCGGATATAACGCGCACCCGTGTAAAACGCGCACACGGGTATAGCGCGCAGAAACCACACTTGTATGTACGGAAACTTTTGTATACAGCGCTCATGGGTATACCGCGCATGCTGCCCGACTCTCCTCTGGCCACCCCGACTCTCCTTTCGCCCTCCCCGACTCTCCTCTGGTTGCCCCGACTCACCGTTCACCCGCCCTGACTTTCGGTGCACTGCCCCGCCTCTCCGTGCGCTGTCCCGACTCTCCGTTCACCTGCCCTGACTTTCCGTGCACTGCCCCGCCTCTCCGTGCGCTGTCCCGACACTACATTACGGGCAGGAGGGATCCCAGGCCCTCCTGCCCTCGACGCAAACCCCCCTCCCCCCCAACGACCGCCCCCCAAGAACCTCCGACGCCCCCCCAGCCGACCCGCGATCCCCCTGGTGACCCCCACGACCCCCCCACCCCCCTTCCCCGTACCTTTGGTAGTTGGCCGGACAGACGGGAGCCAAACCCACCTGTCCGGCAGGCAGCCAACGAAGGAATGAGGCCGGATTGGCCCATCCATCCTAAAGCTCCGCCTACTGGTGGGGCCTAAGGCGCGTGGGCCAATCAGAATAGGCCCTGGAGCCTTAGGTCCCACCTGGGGGCGTGGCCTGAGGCACATGGTCGGGTTGGGCCCATGTGCCTCACGCCGCGCCCCCAGGTGGGACCTAAGGCTCCAGGGCCTATTCTGATTGGCCCACGCGCCTTTGGCCCCACTAGTAGGCGGAGCTTTAGGATGGATGGGCCAATCCGGCCTCATTCCTTCGTTGGCTGCCTGCCGGACAGGCGGGTTTGGCTCCCGTCTGTCCGGCCAACTACCAAAGGTACGGGGAAGGGGGGTGGGGGGGTCGTGGGGGTCGCTAGGGGGATCGCGGGTCGGCTGGGGGGGCGGTCGGAGGTTCTTGGGGGGGGGCGGTCGTTGGGGGGGAGGGGGGTTTGCGTCGAGGGCAGGAGGGCCTGGGATCCCTCCTGCCCGTAATGTAGTGCGAGGTGGGGGTAGGGGGTCGCCGTGGCCAGGAGGGTTTGGGCTCCCTCCTGGCCCGATATTGTCGGGGAGTCGGCGGTCCTTCGGGGTGGGGGTGCGAGCGGTGGGGGTGCGAGCGTCCTTCCGGATGATGAATCGGGCATCGGGTGGGGTGTGAAATATGTAAAAAAAATTTTGTATACCGCGCTCAGGCATATAACGCGCGAAGGGTATGCGCGGTACGTAAAAACGCGTATAACGCGCGCGTTATATCCGCGAAAATACGGTAATTCATATAACAGATCTTCAGTGACACCACTTTAGGCTCACATCATCTCATTTTTTTTTCCCTTCTCTTCCTATATTTTAAATTCTTGTAAACCGTGCCGAGCTCCACATCCGTGGAGATGATGCGGTATATAAACTTAAGGTTTACTTTAGTTTAGTTTAGATTGCCCAAAGCTTTACGTGTCTAATCGTCACTGGATCTTTTCCCTTTTAGATATAACTCATTCTTTGAATGTAACTTATTCTTTATAACTTTACACTTTAAAGTAAGTACTTCACTTAGTGGTCATTAGATAGGGATGACTTCGCCAATATGTTTTGCCTGATGCTTAATCAAGGCTTTATCCCTAATTATATATCGCCAGCTCTCTTGACCAAATCGGGTAAAATATGTTGGCGAAGTCATCCTATCTAATGACTACTAATCCAGTGGTTCCCAACCCTGTCCTGGAGGAACACCAGGCCAATTGGGTTTTCAGGCTAGCCCTAATGAATATGCATGAAGCAAATTTGCATGCCTATCACTTCCATCATATGCAAATCTTTCTCATGCATATTCATTAGGGCTAGCCTGAAAACCCGATTGGCCTGGTGTTCCTCCAGGACAGGGTTGGGAATCACTGTACTAATCTAAGTACTTACCGGTAGTTTAAAGTGTAAATTTATAAAGAATAGGTTACATTCAAAGAATGAATTATACCTAAAAGAGAAAAGATCCAGTGACGATTAGACACGTAAAGCTTTGGGCAATGAGATGATGTGAGCCTAAAGTGGTGTCGCTGATGATCTGTTATTTGAATTAGAGTGGGGTAGGGGAGTGTGATAATACTTTATATTGTATATTCATACAAGGGGGCTTTTGAATATTGTAGTTATTGGCATATGAAAGTGAACACATCTGCACATATGTGGAGGAAAGTATGGCATAGTGGTTAGGGCTACAGTCTGATGTTGTGGGTTTAAACCAGGGGTGGGCAACTCCAGTCCTTGAGAGCTGGAATCCAGTCGGGTTTTCAGGATTTCCCCAATGAATATGCATTGATAGCAGTGCATGCAAATAGATCTCATGCAAGGTTTGGATAATTTCCTAAAAGAAAAGTCCATAATGGCTTGGGGAAATCCTCTGCTTATTCCCAGGATAAGCAGCATAAAATTTGTTTTACTACTTGGGATCTAACTAGGTACTTGGGACCTGGTTTGGCCACTGTTGTAAAGAGGATACTGAGCTTGATGGATCTTCAGTCTGTCCCAGTATGGCAGTTCTTATGTTCTTATCAATTTGACTTGGTACCATGAGAGTACCACTAAAGGTCAACATGGCCATTTTCACCTAGGAACCACAAGGGGTAAGAGTGAGTGAGCTTTGCTCCTTCCCCAAGGACTACTAGACCACCAGGGCTGGTAGATAAGTGTGAGGGGAATCAGATGTGCTTGGGGAATCAAGGACACACTATATAACTCCAAAGAAAAAGCTGCCACAGAAACTTCAAAAGACTCAATAATAAGGCGACAAATAGTCTAAGGGTTCTGAGGGTGAAGACTGCATATAAAAAACATCTGAGGTAAACAAGCAATGTCAATATAACCAATAATAATAAATATTAGTGATGTGGGTAACCTCAGTGTGGAGGATCAGCGAAAGAAGAATTTCTCCGGCGCTTCACATTACAAAGCAAAGGCAACTGAGCCCCTGCCTGCACACCATCATTGGTTACCTCATGTGTGCATAAATCAAAATAAGTGATAAATCACAGTGAGTTCTAATAATACATAGGTGTAAATAAATAGCAGAAATCACTCTGAGAACCCCCCCAGCCAACTCCTCTAAGAAAAGAAAATAAAGCAGCCGACTTATCTTCAGAAGGTCTTCATAATACTTGCTGCAAAGGCGCAGGGACCAAAAATCCAGTGCCCCGATGCCAAGTTCAACCATGCCTGGTTTCGGGAACTTGGTATCCCTTCATCAGGAACCCATAGATGAAAGATGGCGATGACATAACTTTGAGCAGCTAAATGCCATTTGTATGAGCGCTCCGCCTTCCTCCCAGCCGGCTCGAAGTTATGTCATCACTAATATTTATTATTATTGGTTATATTGACATTGCTTGTTTAACTCAGGTGTTTTTTATATGCAGTCTTCACCCTCAAAACCCTTAGACTGTTTGTTGCCTAATTATTGAGTCTTTTGGGGAATCAAGGAGGCAGAATATGGGGGCCCCAGTTTATGCAGGTACTGGCTCATATTCAGTTGGGACCTACATACATTCCAGCGGTCAGCAATAGTCAAACCAGTCCTGGATATTCAATGACCTGATACTAAGGGGCTCATTTTCAAAAGTTAAACACATCCCCCAAAAATGCCATAAGGTGGCACTTGGATAAATAAACTGAGTGCCCACAGTGTTGTCCCCAAAGTTTATGTTTATTTAAAAGCTTGATATACTGCCCAGCCTTAACGGGTCAAAGCGATTTACAATAGTCTAAAACATAATTCAATAGAAAAGAACTCCAAATAATTAATAGAAAAGACCTCTCCTAGTCATTCAAGACATATTAATTCTAGAATATAATCATACATATGATTAAAACATAATTTAAAACAATAGGCATTATATTTTTCTGGAGATTTTCGCTGGACTCATCTCAAACTAATTGAGTAGTCCTCAAAAGCCATTCTAAAAATGTGTGTTTATAATAGGACCTTGAAATTGTTATGGTTTACTTCTGCTTTGATATCTGGTGGTAGAGAATTCTATGTATTTGGAGCTAGCAATGGTCCAATGGGCCATTTTAAGAGGAAGTGTGAGTCTAAAATCTTGTAATGATCTTAAATACTTGCTCATGTTCTCATAATGTTTTATGAACTAGGTCAGGAACTGGTTGAGTGGAAGAGGACAGAGGGCAATGGTCAATGGAGATCTCTCTGAGGAAAGGGATGTTACCAGTAGTGTTCCTTAAGGTTCGGTTCTTGGGCTTGTTATTTTTAACAATTTTGTAAGTGATATTGCTGAAGGGCTATCTGGTAAGATTTAAGAACATAAGAATTGCCGTACTGGGACAGACCGAAGGTCCATAAAGCCCAGTATCCTGTTTCTAACAGTGGCCAACCCAGGTCCCAAGCATCTAGCTAGATCCCAAGTAGGAAAACAGATTCTATGCTACTTATCCTAGGAATAAGCAGTGGATTTGCCTCTTTGTAGATGATAACAAAATCTGCAATTGAGTAGACACCCCTGATGGTGTGAAAAACATGAGGAAGCACCTAGTGAAGTTTGAAGAATGGTCTGAGATTTGGCAGCTAAGATTTAATGCTAAAAATGCAAGGTCATGCATTTGGGCTATAAAAACCTGAGGGAACGGTACAGTTTAGGGGGTGAAGAACTTTTGTGCATGAAAGAGAAGCAGGACTTGGAGGCCAAATAGGTTGGAAAGATGACAGTGAAAGCTAGAAAGATGTTTGGGTGCTCAGGAACAGGAATGGCTAGTAGGAAAAAATAAGAATTGATGCCCATGTGTAGTATAAGACTCTGGTGAGACCTCATTTAGAATATTGTATATAATTATGGAGACCACACCTTTAAAAAGATATAAACAGGATGGAGTCAGTCCAGAGGAAGGCTACTAAAATGGTCGGTGGTCTACATTATAAAGTTTACAGGGACAGATTCAAAGATTTCAATATGTATACTTTGGAAGAAAGGCAGGGGATGGGAAATAGGATAGAGGCATTTAAGTACCTACGTGACATAAATATGCATGAGGCAAGTCTTTTTCAATTGAATGGAAATTCTAGAGTGAGAGGGCATGGGATGAAGTTAAGAGATGATAGGCTTAGGAATAATTTAAGGAAATACTTTTTTACAGAAAGGGTTGTAGATGCATAGAATAATTTCCTGGTAGAGGTGTTGGAGAAAATGACTGTGTCTAAATTCAAGAAAGTGTGGGATAGGTACATGGGATCTCATAGGAGAGGAGGAGATAGTGGATGCTGTGGATGGACAGACTGGATGGGCCATTTGGCCTTTATCTGCCATCATGTTTCTGTTTTTCTACCAGAAAAAAGAGGAAGGAAGTCTAGTTGTATCAAAGAACTGCAGCATGACAATGGGCTCCCAACTCCTACCAGCACAAAAAGTGAAAATAAGTCATTGCAGTAGTGGAGAAGTTGACACCGTAGTCCCAAAAAAGCAATAGGAAGATGGAATAGGAGGGAAGAGATGAGAGTGCAAGAGTTCAACATTTTATACTTGGATGTCCCTTCCCCTTCTGTGATCAAAGTTAGATGCCAATAGTCCCACCCAAAACATACTCAGATCAAGAACCCTTGCCATAAGGACAAGGCCGGTGTTAGACATTCTGAGGCCCAGGGCTAAAGTTAAGGAGAGGACCCACAATTTCTGTCCTCCCTGCCCCCTCCCCATGACTTCCCTACTTGCCATTACTACCACCATAAAACAACATTAAATGACTTTTTCACATAAAGACCGTCACCAAATACAGAACAAATTAGAAATAAAAATATGATCAAACCTGAACTAGGAAACCCATGACTTTAAACTTGGCAAGTAGCTCTCTCTCCTTACAACCTCCCTACCTGCAGGTCTGGCCTCTCTCATTCTCTCCGACAGATTCTACTGTGCCCCCCCCCCCAATGGATCAAGCATCTCACCTACCCACAGTCCCTTCTAAAGCAGCAGCATTGGATGGCCAACAGGGGTAGCGCTGTGGGCAGGCTGCTTGCAGCTGGCCCTGCCAGGGCCTTTCCTCTGCTATGTCGCCTGTCTACAAGAAGTGATGTCACAGACAGATGTTATGGCGGGGGAGGGGTCTGGTGGGGCCAGCTGCGGGCAGCCTGTTCACGGTGCTGTTTCTGCGAACCAGCTGCTGCTGCTGCTTTAGGAGGGCCAGGGGAGATGTTGAATCCACAGGGTGGGGTAGATCAGTCGGAGAGAGTGAGAGGCCTGACCTGTGCAGGGAAGAGGGTTGTTAGGTTAGGAGCAGAAAGGAGAGCAGAAGGCCTCTGATCAGCAGTAGTGCAGGACATGACCTGGGCTGCAGGAGTCTTGGAAAGTCTGTGCTAAATTTTGCACAGCGTGTGCAGAATTCTGTGCAAATTCTGTACTGCACAATTGCATAGAGTTCTGCCAGGAACTAAACTACTTATATTTAAACTACTGTTCTTAATTTGCTGTATAGTCCCTATATTTACACTGCTGCACAGTCTCGTATGTCCAAGTATTTAAATCTACTGTATAATCTTGTATGTCCAAATCACTCCATTGCGAATGTTTACTTGTAAACCGTTCTGAGCTACTGGGAGGACGGGATAAAAATCTAAATAAATAAATAAATAAAATAAAAATAAATAAGTACTGGAACACTACATCCGCCTTCTTCTCCTCAGGTCCAGCAACCAGAAATATCCACGCTCTGCAGCTGGCAGCAATATTCCAGAGCAGCTGCTGTCACCCCCCACACCTACTTGGCTTCTATGCATGCATGAAATCTGAGCATGTGTGATGATGGGGAGGAGGACAGTCATAATGGCAGCTCAGGGACCCTCCCACTATCTACAGAGCTTGGAGAGTTCTGCCTGCAGGACATGAGGAGAAAGTCTTCAGTTGGCTCCAGCTCACATATTTATATATTTTGCATTCAAGTGAAGAGATAATTTGATGCCCACCTATTTTGGGCTTTAGCCCTTCCCCCACACACATATTTCTCCATATTACTTTACTTTGCATTAATATTTATGAATATCTAATACACCCCAATAGGAGTTCAATGTAATTTCCAAATTAAGAAGAGACTGGCTATATCCAGGAATTACAATCTTACATTAAAAATCAAAATACAGAAACATCGAAAATTTGATCATCTCCATGTCCTCCTGGCCTCTAAAGGTGGTCCTAGAAGGGAGTGTTCTTAAAGGGAACCAATAACTTCCTATGCACTCCCTCACATTCCCTCTCTCTCAGCTTTGTCACCCTCGGTTGAGGCCTCTTGACCAGAGAGAGAGCCTGAATTCTGATGTTTCATTATAGCCAATGCCAAATCAGAACAGGTGTAGGCTCAGGAGCCACCGCATAATTCAACCTTTAGTTTTTATATTACATAAAAACTCTTGTATATCGCACATCTCTTTTACAGCTCAGAGCAGTTAACAATACGATAATCCAGGTACTCCTGGGAATTTAGAAATCATATAAAATAATCTTAACAACTAATCCCTTAAACCTCCAGTGGTCACTGATCTCTCAACCTCCTAAAAAGTGAAAATGCCAGTACATGCCATGTTCTATGTGTACAGCAGTCCTTTGTACTGTTATGCTATCACTCGTGTTCTCTACAAACAGTACTTCATAACATATTCATTTAGTGGCCAAATACTATGTGGCACTAGCCTCCTCATCAGACCTGTCATTGACATCCCTTCCCGATAACTATTGACAAAGGGAAAACTCAGAAAATGCAGAAAAAAAGATAAGTTGAAAGATTATTTATTCATTTACTCAAGCACTGAAGTATAGAAGCACTAATGCACTTTATATAAAATATAACGGTCTGATGAGGAGGCTAGTGCCACATAATATTTGGCCACTCAAACCAATTGGCTAATACTGGCACTTCTGAAGACCAATGAATAAGTAAAAATTATAAATGAATATATTATGAAGTACTGTTTGTAGAGAACACGAGGCTCTTTGCAGAGGCATAGTAAGGGGGGTGCGAGGGGGCAGTCTACCCCAAGTGTCATGTTGGTGGGGTAGTCAGCACCCCTCTTCTTCTCCGCCTCTTCCCCCTCTCCCTTCCCTTCCCCCTAGTTGTTCACCACCGCGAGCAACAACGTCAACACGTTCCTTGTGACCGCGTCAGCTCTCCTGCCGATGACACTTCCGAGTGCCGTACATAGAAAGTGATGCCAGAGAGAGAGCCACCGTGGTCGTGAGGAGCATAATGAAGTTATTACTCGTGGCGGTGAACAACTGGCGGTAAGGGAAGGAAAGGGGGTGCGTGCATGACAGGGGGGTCAGGGAAGGAGCAGAGATGGAGATGAGGGTGGGGAGGGGCACATCTCACTCTCATTAAACCACTGGCTCTTTGACAGCTGCGGATATAATGTGCATTCCTCTTATAGCAGCAGAGAGGTCCATGGAATAGCCTAGTAGTTTGTGCAGTGGACTTTAGAGAAGGGGACCCAGGCCCATATCTTCCTCTAACTATACACCTGTGGTGGAAAGTGTGAGCACCCCAAAACTCCAAAACACCTACTGAACTAACATATACATGACACCAAGAGGCATAAGGGACATTGTAGTGGTATACAGCTTCGGGAACAGGACATTGTTTGTTATTCTTGGCAGGCTCACCATACAAAATAAGGGTGTTAAGATGTGATGTGTACCTGAGACCTTTTCTGTGAAGTTCACTGCAGTGCCCCCTGCTCTGCTCCACTGCTTTGCTGTGATGTCTCTATGGCCTGTCTAGTAAGACTGCTGGCCCCCAAGCATCCCAATGGCTTGTTTTTGTGCATTTTTCTCTTGGATGATTTTTTGTTTGAAAATGGCCCTTAAAGAAAAATGCACTGTGCACAAAACCTTCTAAACTATGGCAATTTTCAAACCAATTTTCTGGTTTGAAAATGACCATGTTTAGCACTGGATAGTTGGACATTGTTCACAACTATTGAGCAATGTGAAGTTACATACTTTCTAATTAATGTAATTATATCATCCACATATATTTTTATAAATTTGTTCCAAATTCTGTCTACTGGTTTGCAGTATTATGACAACTTGATAAAGGGAAAGGGATTGAGACTTGTATACTGCCTTTTGTAGTTATACAACCACACTCAATTTCTTTGTCTTGATGGGCTCACAATCTATAACTGGAGCAGTGGAGGACTAAAGGGCAAATTCTATAAGAAGCGCCCAAAAGTTAGGCGCCTAATTAGACACTGTTCAGTGCAATTCAAGTTAAATTGGATGCTGTTTAGTGAATCGGGCTGAGCGGCACCTATTTGGGCACCTATTTTGGAGGCGCCCAATAAAGAGGCCAGCTCTAGGTACAACTAAAAGTTAGGTGCCCATGGGAGTGCTTAAGGACGCTTAAGAGCAGAGATTCTGTAAGAAGGCGCCTAACACGTAGCCACGCCCATGCCTTACATGCATAGCGCCTATTTATTTTGAAGGCCGCCTACATTTTTAGAGGCGCCTTGTTACAGAATTGTGTTTTCTTGATAGGCGCCTATGTTTCAATCAGTGCTGATTAGAAGCTTAATTGAGCTTGTTATTCAATTTAGAAAGGTGTCTATCTAGTTGGGCACCTCCGAAATAAGTGCCTAACTTTAGGCGCTGGTTACAGAATTTGGGACTAAGTGACTTGCCCAGGGTCACAAGGAGAAGCATAGGGTTTGAACCCACAACCTCAGGGTGCTGAGGCTGTAGCTCTAAACACTGCACCACACTCTCCTCTTTATCACTTTTCGGGAATGGAATATTTTTGCAAATGCTGTCTATTTTGTCGTCCCCCCCCCCAAAAAAAAAAAAATAACCAGCTTTTTGGCAGTCTGAGTTATTTGTGATAAGTTCAAGATTAACACTGTTTTGTTTTGCTTTTTTTTACAAAACTGCGGTAGAGGCTTCCACAGCGGGCTGGAGAGGTAAATTCCTCATAATTTCTATGCGCATCGGAGCATTTACCTCACCAGCCCACAGTAGAAACCTCTATTGTGGTTTTATAAAAGGAGCCCTAAATCAGTTAATTTGTTCAAATAGTTGACGATTGTGAATAACTCTTTCTGATTTACAATATTATAACCTATTTTTGATGTATAGAATTTCTTTTTTGTGGATTTAATTGTAGATTTATATAGATTGTGACCAGCCGGGCCTTCTGCCAGTACAGGTCCCAGTCAGAACAGAAGGCAACAAGGTGAAACAGAAAACCCGGGGAGGAGTTGGGAAGGAACAGGTTGGGTCTGAGCTGAATAACCTTATTGACCACCGGGGGAGCTCAAGAGGCCCTTGGAACACTGCCAGGGCTGACACAGCAGGGCGGGGTCCCAAGGGATATAAACCTGTCCCAGACAGCAGGAAAGGAAGCCAACTAGGGAGGAAGTTAAGGCCTTGCCTTCCTAGAAACCCTGATGAGCTGAACAGGGACAACAGACCTCAGGCCATGGAAGTAGAGGATTTTGAGCAGTCAAGAGAATGGGCTCAATTGGAAGAACCCATGGATTGTCAAGATGCCTGTGTTACTGGAGAGGATAGCTTCCCTGAGCCCATGCAGGTTAATTGGACTTTGAGACACAATCAGTGAGTGGTTTTTTTTCTCTTTTTTGCTGTTTTTGGAAGCTGTGTTTTACTTGGAATGCTGATTGTGTTTGTATGAAAGCTGAGAGAGAGATAGAGGGAGAGGTTTTGCATTCAACTGGGTGGGAATGTGAAAGCCTGATTTGAAGGCTAGCAATTTTTGGCAAAACCTAATTCTCTCTCTCCTTTTACCTGGCAGTCCTAATTAAGGTCTGTCAGAGGCTTTCTTTATTTTGCCAAGGACTAACAAAATTGAATGAACTCAAATAGTGAACCAGTCTTATGGACTGATTGCAGTAACTGCTTTTCTGCAGTTAGCTTAAGCTCTGTTTTGAAGCTAAGGTCTCCAAGAGGAGGTGAGACTGAAGAATCAGTAAAGCGCAAAGTGTAAAGTTAATTGTATCCACTGCAGTTGACTTGTTTTTTTGGGAAGTTTTCCTTTTTGGTATTATGTTTTCTTTTGAATGCTGAATAAGGAATATGAACTGATATTCGTGGACTGTTTAAGGCATTACTTTCCTGCTATGGAAACAGTGAGTAAACTGAACCATTTATATTAACTGATTGAGTGCTGTGACTTTTTGGTGTTTTTTTTTTGATTTTGAATCCAGTCCTGCAGGGTGACTCCAGGCCGGGTCACACGCAAGCTTATGTTTTGGTGTAGTCATCAGGATTTCTATGAACCCCTATCCAGGGTGGTACTGATGGCCACATAATGGTATCAGGAGTGGGATAGTAGCACCTCCTGCAGGACACTTGTGAGCACTACATTTGAAAGGAAAAAAAAAAAAAAAACGTTTTTCATTTTGGCTTTTTCAATTTCTGGACTTGTGCTGAAGAAGGCATACTTAGCTTTCTGTATGTTGTTTTGAATTTTGGACCACAGGGATAATGAACTAATTGTTCGTGGTTAAAAGAATATTTTGTTTTCCGAGTATTTTTTTCTGGAGTTCCAGAAACCTACCTGAAGGAGGGGTTTACAGCCGGAACCCGGAAATACGTGGAACAGAACGGCAGCATATCCTAGGAAGGAAAGCTGTGGAGAGTCAGTGTGAGTTGGAGCCAGTCGAAGTCGCACCCACCTTCCGGAGCTGTGAGCCAGTTCCACCCAGCACCTGTTCCCGGAGACCAGAGTTCCAGTGTCGGTTCCAGTGGTCCGGAGTGCCAGAGGGAGCAAGCCGTGCGGAGAACGACTGGGGGCCAAGGAGGCCCAAAACCCAGGGCGCAGACTCACCAGTACTATTGGTAAGGGTACCTAGGCTGGGGGGGTCTGAGAAAAGGGAAGGACAAGTTTACCAAGCGGCCACACTTGGAGTTCCTTTTTCTTTTTGTTTCTTCCAGGTCTTGCTATGGAGCAAGCCCAGCTGTTGGCGGAGTTGTCCGAGGAGTATCGGCTGCAGCGGGAGGACTTGGAGGCTATCCTGGAAGCACGGGACGCATGCCGGCAAGCTAACCAGGACGACATGAAGCAACGGCAAGGGGCACTCATGCAAGCTATACAACAACAGAATGAGTTGTTTAAGCATTTCCTGGAGCAGAGGGCTATGTACCCAGAAGGACCGCCACCTCCAAGGGTATCGGTTACAGATCCGGTAGGACTATTTGATTTTTCACCTAACACCCTAGGATCAATAGTAACCAAGGACACTACTGAGGAGGAAAGGGCGATACCTGTTGGGGGTTTTCCCAGTCTAGGGTTGGGACGATTGTGGCCCTGTTTGGCGGAAGACGAAGAGATAGAAACTGGCCGTGAGACTCATGTTCCCATAAGTGAAAATAAGGGTTCAACCCGGACACAAATATATAAGCCCCACTCAGCCAGGGATAAGAGAGGTTACAAAGCAGGCGGTAAGAAACATACCCGGAGGTTTTGTAAAATGATAAATTTATCTAGTCAGAGTCATAGAGGGACACAATACGAATCATCTGGGTCCGTTACCCAGGGAGAAGAACTTCTGGCTGGATGTACTGTTAGGGTCTCCGTGGGGGGACATGAGACAATAGCACTGATTGATACAGGAGCCGATCAATCTATGATGGCTATTCAGTTTTGGAGGGAAGTGTTCCCTGGAGAGAAGGAAGCTTCCCATACTAGGAGAGTAGTTATAAAATGTATACACGGGGATGAGGTATCGTATTCTCTTAGATCCACTACAGTATTGTATCAGGATAGGGTATATCCAATTTCAGTTGCCTTAGTTCCTGGGGCCCCATATAATCTTATTTTGGGTCAGGACTGGCCGGGATTAAAGGAAATCATAGGAGCTAAACGAAATTTAGTCAATACTCGGTCGCAGAAACAGGCAATGGAAGGTATTGAAGAGGAGCTTGGGGAAATATTTCCTTTTCAGGAAGGGGTAGTGGAGAAGCCATCCCCGAAGCTTAGGAGAGCCACAAGGGCTCAAAACCGCAGACAAAAGAAAATAAGAACAGAGGCCTTGAGGCAGACGGGTCAGGCACAGGAATTTCCTACCCTGCCCCGGGAGATAGTAGCTACGTTCCCCACGTTTCCAGAGGAACAGCGTACGGACGCAACCTTACAAGATCTCTGGAAACAGGCTGCGGGGTTCCAAAGGGGTGAAGCCGGTCTCAGAATTAATCGTGACCTCTTATATAGGGAGGTGATACACCCGGAGAAATCCCGTGGTATCCAGGAGCAATTAGTGGTCCCGAAGGGTTTCCGGAGGATTATCCTGCGGATGGCACATGAGTCCCCTCTAGCTGGTCACAAGGGTATACAAGCCACCCAGGAACAGGTTTTGGGTAGGTTTTATTGGCCCGGGTTGAGACAGGATATAGAAGAATTTTGCAAATCCTGTCCCACGTGTCAACGGTTAACGTTGAAGAAACCAGCACGGGTACCCCTTATACCTATACCCGTGGTAAGTGAACCTATAAAGAGATGGGCTATGGACATTGTAGGTCCGTTGGAGAAAACTCCACGGGGGTATAGTTTTATTTTTGTAATAATGGACGTGGCTACAAGGTTTCCCTGGGCAGTGGCGTTACGAAACACCGCCTCCAAGATATTAATGAAAGAGTTAATGAACTTATTTTGCCTGATGGGGTTTCCCAGAGAGATATTATCGGATCGAGGAAGTAACTTCCTCTCCAAGGAGATGGAGGAATTCCTGGGTGATTTGGGAATTAGGCATATAAGAACATCTGCTTATCACCCTCAGGCCAATGGTTTAGTGGAAAACTTCAACAAATCCCTAAAACTTATGTTAAAAAAAGGGTTGAAAGGGGAAATGAGAGACTGGGATTTGTTCCTGCCGTATGTGTTGTTCGCGGCGAGGGAGAAAGTACAAGATTCTTTGGGAGTGAGTCCCTTTGAAATGATGTTTGGACGGACGCCCAGAGGACCACTTGATGTGGTGAAGGAGGGCTGGGACCCTCCGAATGAGGCAGAAGTGAACATTCTGTCCCACCTAGCTCAGTTGAGACAGAGGTTAGCCCAATTGGCTGCATTAAGCAAGGACAACTTAGAGTGGGCTCAAGACAAACAAAAGAGATATTATGATAAAGGAGCCAAGGGGCGACAGTTGCAAGTGGGTGATCGGGTGTTGGTATTGGTACCTTCCGACCCGCACAAGTTCTTGGCCCAGTGGAAAGGGCCAGCCACCGTAGTGGAAAAATTGGGACCTGTTAATTACAAGGTAAAGGATGAGAAAAACCACCTTCAGACCTACCATATTAATCTATTAAAGTCTTGGAAGGATAGGGAAACCGTGGCCTTGATTGCGCAGCGTTGTCAGGAGGATGACTTAGGCCCTCAAGTGGCGGATCTAAATCGGGAAGAAAAGGTAAATATAGGGACGGACCTTACATCGACCCAGGCCCAGCAGATACAGACCCTGGCGGGGAAGTTTTCGGATGTTTTTTCATCGATACCGGGTCATACGAGGGGAATTTCTCATGATATCATAACACCCCCAGGGAAGGTAGTAAGGGTTCGTCCTTACAGGTTGTCAGAGGAGAAGAAAAATCTGATCAATGGGCTAATTCAGGAAATGTTGACCCTGGGTGTTATTGAACCCTCCCAGAGTCCCTGGAGTAGCCCGATTGTGATCGTGCCTAAGGGTGACGGGTCTCCCCGATTTTGTATTGATTTTCGGCAAGTTAACGAAATTTCTGAGTTTGATGCTTTTCCTATGCCACGTGTTGATGAGCTTTTAGACCGCCTGGGCCAAGCCCAATATTTATCCACCATTGATCTGACCAAGGGGTATTGGCAGATCCCGTTAACAGATTCGGCCAAGCCCAAGACAGCCTTTAGCACTCCCAATGGGCTCTATCAATTTACACGGATGCCCTTCGGTCTGCACGGGGCTGCCGCGACATGTCAAAGGGCAGTTAACGAGGCCTTAAGGGGGCATTATTCATATGCTGAGGCTTACCTTGATGATATTGTCATCTACTCTTCTACATGGGAGCAACACCTGAGACATGTCACGGCAGTACTGATCTCACTCAGGGAGGCTGGCTTTACCATAAACCCAAAGAAATGTTTTTTGGGGCAGAAGGAAGTCAAATACTTGGGATACACCATAGGACGGGGTCAGATTAAACCTCTGGTAGATAAGGTCCAATGTATCCAGGACTATCCTCGCCCGACTTCCAAGAAACAGTTGCGAGGTTTATTAGGTCTTCTAGGGTATTATAGAAGATTTATCCCAGATTTCGCTACTAGGGCTACCCCATTAACTAATATGTTAAGGAAGAATGGGCCAGACAGGCTGATATGGGAGTCTAGTGGTATGGAAGCCTTCTTGGACTTGAAAGGAAGTCTTTGTCATCAGCCAGTCTTGATGGCTATTGATTTTGACAAACCTTTTACTCTACAGACTGACGCTTCGGGGTGGGGTTTGGGGGCCGTCCTCAGTCAGGAGAAGCAGGGACTAGAACACCCAGTTCTATACCTGAGCAGGAAACTGCACCCCAATGAGCGCAACTATGCTGTAGTTGAATTAGAATGCCTGGCCGCCAAGTGGGCGATGCAGACCTTAATACATTACCTAGGGGAAAGACCATTTACCTTAGTTACTGATCACGCAGCATTGAAATGGTTAGGAACAATGAGGAATAACAATGCTCGCCTCACACGCTGGTATCTAGCTCTGCAAACTTTTAGGTTCACTGTCGTTCACCGGCCAGGCAGTTTAAACACCAATGTCGATGTACTTTCCCGCATACCTGAAAACACCGGGAATCACCATGCTTATAGGGATAAGCAGGATTTAAGGGTGGGGGTATGTGACCAGCCGGGCCTTCTGCCAGTACAGGTCCCAGTCAGAACAGAAGGCAACAAGGTGAAACAGAAAACCCGGGGAGGAGTTGGGAAGGAACAGGTTGGGTCTGAGCTGAATAACCTTATTGACCACCGGGGGAGCTCAAGAGGCCCTTGGAACACTGCCAGGGCTGACACAGCAGGGCGGGGTCCCAAGGGATATAAACCTGTCCCAGACAGCAGGAAAGGAAGCCAACTAGGGAGGAAGTTAAGGCCTTGCCTTCCTAGAAACCCTGATGAGCTGAACAGGGACAACAGACCTCAGGCCATGGAAGTAGAGGATTTTGAGCAGTCAAGAGAATGGGCTCAATTGGAAGAACCCATGGATTGTCAAGATGCCTGTGTTACTGGAGAGGATAGCTTCCCTGAGCCCATGCAGGTTAATTGGACTTTGAGACACAATCAGTGAGTGGTTTTTTTTCTCTTTTTTGCTGTTTTTGGAAGCTGTGTTTTACTTGGAATGCTGATTGTGTTTGTATGAAAGCTGAGAGAGAGATAGAGGGAGAGGTTTTGCATTCAACTGGGTGGGAATGTGAAAGCCTGATTTGAAGGCTAGCAATTTTTGGCAAAACCTAATTCTCTCTCTCCTTTTACCTGGCAGTCCTAATTAAGGTCTGTCAGAGGCTTTCTTTATTTTGCCAAGGACTAACAAAATTGAATGAACTCAAATAGTGAACTGTAGTCTTATGGACTGATTGCAGTAACTGCTTTTCTGCAGTTAGCTTAAGCTCTGTTTTGAAGCTAAGGTCTCCAAGAGGAGGTGAGACTGAAGAATCAGTAAAGCGCAAAGTGTAAAGTTAATTGTATCCACTGCAGTTGACTTGTTTTTTTGGGAAGTTTTCCTTTTTGGTATTATGTTTTCTTTTGAATGCTGAATAAGGAATATGAACTGATATTCGTGGACTGTTTAAGGCATTACTTTCCTGCTATGGAAACAGTGAGTAAACTGAACCATTTATATTAACTGATTGAGTGCTGTGACTTTTTGGTGTTTTTTTTTTTGATTTTGAATCCAGTCCTGCAGGGTGACTCCAGGCCGGGTCACACGCAAGCTTATGTTTTGGTGTAGTCATCAGGATTTCTATGAACCCCTATCCAGGGTGGTACTGATGGCCACAAGATGAACTACCATATAGCAAACTGAGACAAGTGAAATGAAACCAGCTACTCTGATATTACTTATAAGTAGGATAGTGAACTTCAAACACCCAAACACCCATAACTTCCCGGCGTTTTTACTGGGGTATGAACATCATCACTAGTTCACATTAAACCCACTGCAGGCTGTTATACATAATTTTAATCCAGCTCTACTTTGACTACAATAAAACTTTAATACTTAGCTTTCACCCCACTGGAGCTCTGCCACTTCACTATTTCTTGCTTCGTCAGGGGTTTGAAATTTTTACAGTCTTTTATCTTTTATCTTTCTATTGCAAGAAACCTAACATCCAACTGCTATATTTCTTAAGCTTTCGTCATTGTCACTTTGCAATTACTTTTCCTTTATAGATGAACTACCTCCATGGGTTTTTTTTTAAATGTTTTCTTCCATTCTATTCTTTTGTTAAATTAATTTTAATTTCCTACAAAGCTATTTTAACTAAAAGGCCTTCATTAAACCAAAAGTCATATTTCTATTTTGCTTTCTTTTCTTTATTACAGGTGAAATATCATCTAGTATCTGGTTACTAATAATACTCCAATTGTCAAACAGCATCTGACTAGACCAGGGGTCGGCAACCTTTTTACAACAAAAGCCAATTTATCCAAAATGTTTGACCCAAGATTTACAAGGAGCTACAAGATGTAGCTTCTTTCCCTTCCAATTCCTTGCAGGTCTCTGCACCTCTCATCCCTCTCTCCCTCCCTCCCCTCAACTTATAGTCAAGGTTCTCTCCCCTCTCCAGGCCCCAACCCTTTAATCTCCCTCCCAACCACATGATCCCCCCACCCCCTGGCATACCAAGTTACCTGGTGGTCCAGCAGGAGTCTATTTGGCAGGAGCATGGTTCTCTCACTCCTGCCTCCTCGCGGCTGCCTTCTAAAATGGCTGCTGTGACCCTACACGGCAGCTCACGGTACTATAGGAAATCCTGCAATCAGCTGCGAGAGGTCATGGAAGCTATTTTAGAAGGCATCTGTGAGGAGGCAGGAGTGAGAAGGCCATACTCCTGCCACAAAGACCCCTGCTGGACCACCAGTTATCTTGTTAAGACCGGGGGGGGGGGGGTGGGAGGGAGATTAAAGAGTTGTGGCCTGGAGAACCGCAGACATATGCAAGAAGAGTCGCATGTGGCTCGTGAGCTGCAAGTTGCTGACCCCTGGACTAGACCAATCTGGTTGATCTAATAATTGATTAACCTTTGTCCAAAACAATCCAGATTTAAATTTAGTATGTGCATAAATATACAAGTTTGGTTCAACTTTGTTCCTGATCTTACTATTTTTGCATTTAATGTAATGTAATTTATTTCTTATATACCGCTACATCCGTTAGGTTCTAAGAAAGTTAAAGAGCCAATCACCTGACCAGATCACCAGTTGCCATGATCCTTCTTCAAAAAAGATAACATCTCCATACTGATTCCCCCTCCCCCTCCCCTTTTATAAAGCCGCGCTAGTGGCTGTCGATGCAGTAACTTCCCCAAACCCCATAGAGATATAAAGGGCTTCAGGGCTTTTCCCACACAGGAGCCACTAGTACAGCTTTGTAAGAGAGGGGGGTGGGGAGTTAAATACAAAAAAGTCTAACTGGTGACCCTTTTCATGTGTTTGATTTCTACTAAACCAGTAGAAACCTAACAACTGTAAGAACTGAAAGAAGTCCCTTACTTTATGATCATCACCTTTCTCCAAATGTAAATTCAGGTCACCTAAAATTAACCCGTGAGTCACATCTAACATTTGCTGAGATAAAAACTCATAAAATGCCTTCTGTGCTTCATTCCATCTGCCTGGAGGGCAACATACTAATATACAAGTTAGATGTCTTGCAATGTATCATCCAAAATTGTGCAGGTCATGACTTCAAGTTCTGATGTTTGCAAGGAAGGTTTAAGATGAGCTCTAAAAAGAGGATTTATAAATGACGGGTATCCCTCCTCCTCTTTTTTTACCTATTCTAGGAACATGTAAAATTTTATAGCCTGATGGGCATAATTCTCTTAACGCCAGGTCATTAGTCATCTGCAACCATGCTTCCACAATATAAACTAGCCAGGTTGATTATCTTCTATCCATTTTCTGAAAATTGAGACTTTAGCCAGAATTGAACTAATGTTTGCATAGAGGCATGGAATAGGGTTTTACTCCATAGGGCTATCATTTATTAAAGACATCGGTTTGAAATGTTTACCCTTTACAACCCTGCTTTCTAATCGTCTTTTATAAATCTTTTTATAAACCACTGTCTTATCCAATAATTATAAGAGGTTTGAGGTTGCAGACTTCTTTAAGTACCCATAAAGCACAGCTGTTAAAAATCTTACTAATGTTAACGCTTAAAACTATTTTCATTAATTGGAAGGATTTTTCTAAATTAGAATACAATACGTGTTGGAATATGTTATGTCTGTATAGTACCGTATATACTCGAATATAAGTCAATCTGAATATAAGTTGAGACCCCCTTTATCCCCCCAAAACAGAGGAAAAATGGTTGACTCGAATATGTCAGGCAGCTTAATATTCAAGTGCCCTGTCTTGTCAGGCTCTGTACCCAGCTCCCTTCCCTTCTTCCCCCTTTCAGGTAATGCACCCAGCACCCTTCCTTCACCTGTCAGGCACTGCACCCAGCACCCTGCACCCTTCCTTCCCTTCCCTGCCAGGCTGTGTATCCAGCACCCTTCCTACCCTCCCCGTCAGGCTCTGCACCCAGCACCCTTCCTTCCTTCCCCTTTCAGACTCTGCACCCTCCCTCCCAGGCTCTGCCCTCTGTCTCCCCTCCCTGCCCTATCCTCATACCTCTGCCAATCCCTGGTGGAGGTGCAGCGGGCAGGAGCAAGCTTTCTGAACTCCTGCCCCGCTGCAACAAATCGAGTTTCTTTGGCCGCAGAGCAGTACCAGCAGGAGCGCTATCAGGCACTACTGCTGGGTGCTGAGCGGCTTCCTTACTGGCTCCCGAGAATTCTCCCAAGAATTTGTGGGAGCCAGTAAGGAAGCCGCTCAGCACCCAGCAGCAGCAGTGGAGGGGCAACCTATACAGAATCGGGCCTACACTAATCCCGTCCATGTTACAGACACCGGTTACAGAATCGGGTTAGAGTAGACGCCGCCAACCCGACATCCCCAATCGCCGGCAGGAGGATGCCCAACCCCTCCTGCCGTAGGACGCCTCCCCCCCGGGCCCCCCCACGCTAAAGCCTCCCCACTTCGCTAACACTCTCCGAAGACCCCCCCCAACCTCCCCTCCCCAAACTAACCTCTTAATTGTTGGCCGGCTGGATGGCTCTTGGTGCTGTCCAGCAGGCAGGCCCACTTCATCAAAATGAGACAGGCCTGCCCCTTCCCAGCCCATCCCCCTAAGCCTAAGGCCTGATTGGACAAGGCTTTAGGCACCTGGGCCAATCAGGCCTTAGGCTTAGCAGGGATGGGCCGGGAAGGGATGGGCCCGCCTCATTTCGACCAGGCAGGCCTGCTGGCTGGACGGCACCAAGACCCGTCCAGCCGGCCAACAATTAAGAGGTTAGTTTTTTGGGGGGGAGGTTAGGAGGGGGTCATCAGAGAATGTTAGCGTGGCGAGGGGGAGGGTTAGTGGGGGGGGTCCTGGGGGAGGCATCCTCTGGCAGGAGGGGTTGGGTACCTTCCTGCCAGCAATCAGGGGTGGGTGGGCAGTGTTCTGGCAGGAGGGGTTGGGCACCCCCTGCCGGCGATTGGGGGTATCGGGTGGGTGGCATTCTGGCAGGAGAGATTGGGCACCCTCTTGCCGGCTATACTTATCACGGCAGGGAGATCCCTTGCTGCGATAAGTATAGCGGCGTCTACATTCAATGTAGGCCAGCATTTTGCGGTCTTGTGGGCCTCCCTAGGCTCCTGGAGGCACCTTCAATATAGGCGGCCTGCCTGGGGAGCATTTTTTAAAAAAAATGTGCATCCCGATTGGCTGATTAGACAGCTGTAGGACACCTACAGCTGCCTAAAATCGGGACGCACTTTGTAGAATCAGGGCCTGAATACAGGTCCCTTTTCTCTGACTTCTTCCTCTATCTTGGAATTCTGCAAGACCTGATATTATCAGATATATCCAAAAGCTTATCTTTCCTCTCATTAAAAGGCATTATCTACATTGGAAAATTAGGGAAATCTCTTTACTTTGAAATCACTGAGCTTTGGAATAATTTTCCTGTCCAGCTGCGTAACTTGGGCTCTTTCCAATTGTTTTGAAAACATGGCTATTTTCAAAAAAATGTAAATTCTGTTGCTCTCTATATAATCACTAATACTTATTATTCTTTCCTTTCTTTAAAACTCCATGGGGGGTGGGGGGTTGGAGGGAGGGGAATAAATATTGATGGTGACATTTGGGAAACTTTATTCTTCATTTATACTATATATTAAGTTATATTATGTTATTGTTATATGTAGGAAAACTGAAAATCTTGAATGATATATATGTTACCTGTACAGATATTAGTGTAATGTATATAATACCTACTGTTTGTTCATTTGTATGACACTGTTTTAGATTAAGAATCAATAAAGATTAAAAAAAAAAAAAACTCCTGTAAACCGTGCCGAGCCCTATCTCTATAGAGAAGATGCGGTATATAAGCTTAAGGTTTTAGTTTAGTTTCCTCGTTTTAATTTAAATTTCTTAATTTACTTTTAATAATGGCATTAACTGCTGTAAGAAACCTCTAAGTTTACTTTCTATACCTCACACTGTCTAATGATACCAGCCCCTGAGGCAAACTATCACTTTTTCTCGCATTCATTCTTTCCCTCTCTTTTCCCCTGTTGCAAGTTATTTCTCCTGCTCAGACTGCATCTTGACAGTTTCCTTCAGTGTTATGACATGAAATGATCTTACTGTGCTTTTAAACTGTAGGAACAAGACTTCAGGGGATACCTTTACTCCTTTTGACATTCTCCGGGCCCTCTGGTACTAGACACAGATAATGGTCAGCACTGGGATTAGTCTATTATGCTCAGTGTTCGTAGAGGAAGGCAATGGATGCACTTTACCAGTGTGCTCACCTGAGGCGTTGTCTTCCAGTCATTAAATATATGTACTTTATTCTCTCGTCTTTGAGATAATAATGATTTGGAATGCAACCCCATGAAATCAATTTGTCAACTACCGAAAATAGTTCAAAGCTTGTCATAAAGGCACTGCATTTGGGACATGATAAAGACAATTCTCAAAGTCACTCGTATGAGGTAAATAGTCTGAAAGCAGTTCTCCTTCAATGAGGCATGTTCATATTTCCAATTTACTTTTAGCAGTGTTCAAAGGAGATGTTCTGGGGGGTGTAGCTCAAGCAAGAGAAAACAGTGCATGCAGATTGCACCTTCAAATGTATGCATGTGATTTTCCATTTTAAAAAAGTACCTGTACTGTATATACAAAGCAGGTGCAAATGACCACTGGTGCCTGCTGCCTGCTGCGAAGTATGAAATAATACATTTGTGCATACATTTGATTTGAGAATTGGTGCAAACTCACCCTTGAATTCTATATATGGTGCTTTCAGTTGTGCACGCAAATTTTGGATGCATTAAAAATTTGTGTGTGCAACTTAATTAAATAACGAGTCAATTAACACCAATAAATGGGCAACAAAAATCAATTTTCGGCAATAATTAGAATTTACATGCCCGTCTTTTATGCATATTCTATAAATAGGTGTGTGTAAATTCTAGTGTGTGGATCTGAAAAGGGAGCATAGCTAATGGAGAGACATGGGCGGGTCATGAGCATTCCGGTGATTTGCGAGCACTGTTATAGAATGTGCCTAATCTGCACCTAACAGGCACAGGTTTCAGTTGGTATAATTCCCCATGCCTAAAGCTTTATCATGGATTCCAGTACTAAGCATATTTATAAGTGGCATCCAATTCAGAGTGATGTTTATAGAATAATGGTTAGTGCATATTTTTGATGCTGATTTTTGGGTAACCATATATAGAATTGACCCCTTATTGGATAAAATTATACAGAATTTTAACATAGTGAATGATGGATCTTTATCATAAAATTGAAACAAAGTTATCTAAATTTTAATGGAATAATAAACCTCCTAAAATTAATATAAAAAAGTTAAAGTGTGATAAACATTTGGGAAGGGTTAAATTTTCTGGTTTTTATGAATACAATTTGTCATTTATAATTAGACAATGTTCCAAATGGATAAATTTGGATCAGGATTCTTTGTCACCAGCTTGGCTGAAGTTTGAAAATTCTATATCTGTTGGGGTTCCATTATGGACGATTCCTTTTATTAAATCTAGTGAACAATATTTGAATTGCATTTTTGTGTTTACTAGGACCGCATTTCAAGAAGCGGAAAAAGAGCTTCAAATACATTGGATTGATTCATTTTGGGCTCCTATTTGTAACAACCCTAATTGGAAGATCTGGAAGGTGGCTGAGATTTGGCTATTTCAAAATCTAAGACCTCCCAGGAAAGAGACTTGGGAGTTATGATCGACAGGTCAATGAAGCCGTCCGCGCAATGTGCGGTGGCGGCGAAAAGGGCAATCAGAATTCTAGGAATGATAAAGAAGGGGATCACAAACAGATCAGAGAAGGTTATCACGCCGCTGTACTGGGCCATGGTACGCCCTTACCTGGAGTACTGCATCCAGCACTCGTCGCCATACATGAAGAAGGACACGGTACTACTCGAAAGGGTCTAGAGAAGAGTGACTAAAATGGTTAAGGGGCTGGAGGAGTTGCTGTACAGTGAGAGATTGGAAAAACTGGGTCTCTTCTCCCTTGAAAGAGGAGACTGAGAGGGGACATGATCAAAACATTCAAAATACTGAAGGGAATAGACTTAGTAGATAAAGACAGGTTGTTCACCCTCTCCAAGGTAGGGAGAACGAGAGGGCAGTCTCTAAAGTTGAAAGGGGATAGATTCCGTACAAATGTAAGGAAATTCTTCTTCACCCAGAGAGTGGTAGAAAACTGGAACGCTCTTCCAGAGTTTTTTATAGGGGAAAACACCCTTCAGGAATTCATGACAAAGTTGGACAAGTTCCTGCTAAACTGGAACATACATAGGTGAGGCTGGACTCATTTAGAGCACTGGTCTTTGTCCTGGGAGCTGCCGCATGAGCGACTGCTGGGCACGATGGACCACTGGTCTGACCCAGCAGCGGCAATTCTTATGTTCTTATGAATGGTTTATGTTTTGTGATCTGGTTAATAAATATGGTTTACTTAAAATCCAACAATATAGGTAGATACAACTTCTACATTGTATTGAGTCAGCCCATTTGAAACGCAAGTTAATATTTAGTGCTCTTCTTTGCTTAATTGTAAAGGAGCAGCCTCTAAATGGTACCAACATTTTAAAGTAACCATTTGTAAGTGGTCTCAAGGTTTAGAAAAGTACTTGGGAGTTTGATCTGGGTTTTCAACCATGCAAAACTCTCTGGGAAAAGATTTGGTTGTCGATTACATCCTCTTTACATTCAGCTGGCATAATGCAGTCTATCTTTTTTATTATGCACAAAGCTTTTTGGACGCCATTAAAACTGTCAAAAATTGATAGCAAACAGAGAAATGTTTGTTAGTTTTGTATTATGGCTGTTGGCACAATGGAACATATGCTTTTTACATGCCATTATGTGACTGACTATTGGGATAAAGGGCTAGATTCACTAAGCAAACCGATCGTGTACCGATCGGTTTGCGAGCCCTTTGCAACCTGATTTCCCTCCTGCAGTATTCACTAATCTGTTTTGCGATCTGATTCTGTAAATGAGGGGAACTGCATGCAAAGTAGGCAGGGACACGATTCACTAAACAAATTTGCCGATTCAACAGTGCTGGCCGATCAACCCAAAAAGCGACGGCTGAGGACCAGTCGCTGAAGCCCTTTCCGACTGCTTTCTGCCGCCCTGCTCTCAGCCCTGTCAGGCCCGATCTCCTGTTTCCCCAATCTGCCTGCCTGCCCCGACTGTAGCTGCCCTGATCATCTGCCTGCCCCGATCTGCCTGCCTGCCCTGTCGCTGCCCTGATCACCTGCCTACCCCGAGCTGCCCTCATCGCCTGCCTGCCCTGACTCTCTCACCCTTCCCCGCAGTGTAAGCCCGTGGTTTAATCCCGCAGGCTTCAAAGTGGGTTAAAACCATGGGCTATAAAAAAAAAATGCCAGGCCGGAGGTCCAGCGTATGCACAGACCATCTAAAGATAGTCTGTGCATGCGTGGGGATTGCCCCCGTCTGCATGTTACAGTTTGGTGAATTCGTTGGACCTGCCCGGATTGGGCCCGATCGGCCAGGTTAGCCTGATCATCCATCTCTGAGTTGCTTTCATTTTCAATATCTTTATCTTATAGATTAATCAATTTTGGTACTGTGGATATAAATGATGAGTTAGACACTTATTAAGCCCAACTTTTGAAAAATTTGGTTATAATAGCTATTAAACTAATTCTTATTCATTAGAAAGATTCTTCTAAGTTGGATGGCAATATTTGGTAGAATTTGGTATATTTATATGTTAAGTATGAAAAAATACAGTTAAGTGTGGCGACGTGAGAAGTTTTAACAACATTTGGCAACCTTTGCTGAGTTATCATAATTAATGCTGTATATTTTCATGAATGTTAAAATGTTTCTCTCACAGCATTTCATGTTTTGTATTTATTGTATTGATATTGTTCACTTGGTTTTGTATATTATGTATTTCTTTTAAAATTTAATTAAAAAAACAATTTAAGGAAGTAAACAATGGCAGAAAAAAAATTAATTTTGCCCATCCAGTTTACCAAGTTATTTTACCCACAATACTAAGAAAATATTCTAAGGGCAAGACTGACTGTGGCTATCTGCAAGTTTTTTCTTATTCAAGACTGACTTTTTGTCATCCTCTTTTTGTATTCCCCCACCTTGGGTACAAGAATATAAGGCTTTATAATCTAAGGGGCTCATAATCGAAAGAGAAAACCGGCCTAAGTTGGCACTTGTACGATCATCAGTCAAAAACGTCTAAGTGCCGATAATAAAACCAAGTTTTGGACGTATTTAAAAATGACCTAGGCCTTCACAGTGCTGCTGAACGACCATAGCTAAATGGGGCATTCAGGAGGAGTGTCGAGGGCGGGATTTGAGCAGGATGTGGGCAGGCTTAGACTTAGTCGTACTGCATGTATAACCGAAAGTTATACATCACAGTATAGACAGAACTTGGTCTAAGTCACAAAAACCCAACTAAAGTCACCAGATAAGCACTGCAGACACAAACTACAGACCCCCACACACTACCCCAGTGATCACCGACACCCCCCACCCCACACCAAAAAAATCATAATCACACCTTTAAAATTCAGCCTCCAGACCATCATCACCTGGCAGCCTGGCATAGGAAAGTCTAGTTGACCTGCACAGAGGCGGCTTAAGTCATCTTGAGGGTGGGTTAGGGACCCATGGAGAGGAGGACCCATGCCCATAATCCCCTGTAATCACTGCATTGATATTGAAACATGTGCACTCCCCTATACACCCCCCAAACCCTTTTGTACTGGCATATAAGTAGCTCCTGCAGCCATAAGGGCTATTGGAGTGGTAGATAAGTGGGTCTAGGGGGATTCTGGAGGTGGTTTGGGGGACTCACCATGACCTATAAGGGAGCTGTAGTGAGATGATGACATGGCACCCTTTTTGTGAAGTTCACAGCAGTACCCTGTAAGGTACCCCACTATTTAGGTGCCATGTCTGGGTATTCAGTCCATCACTTTGCAGACCCCTCCCACGTCAAATAGGGCTTGTTCTAGGCATTTATGACTTGGATGAAAATGTGGTATAAAGATGGACGATTTAGCGACTTGGACGATCAGATCGGCAGGACATATAGTTAGACGATTTTCGAAACGAAAACAAATTTGAACATATTTTTCAAAAATGTGTCCTAAGGTGTTTTTTACTTTGGACGACTTGCGACTTGGATGAAAACGGACTTAGACCTTCCTTTCGATTATGCTCCTCCAAGGGTCTGACATTCAGATGGTAGTGATCAGCATTTTGCTGACCACTGCAAGTATTAAACCCAGAAATTCAATGCTGACCAGGTCTGGGCAATGGCATTGAATTTCCAAATTTCCAGAACCATTTAAACATAGCTGGTTAAGTGCAATATTCAACACTTACCCCACTTTTACTAAGCTGTGGTAGAGATTTCTACCCTAGCCCAGAATGCATAATGATTCAATGCTGCTCAAACGCTCATAGGAATTCTATGAACGCTGGAGATGCATCAGAGCATTTAGTTCTCCGGGCCATGGAAGAAACATCTATTGCAGCTTAGTAAAAGAGGATCTTAATTGGCTATGGGTTACTGCATAAAAATAGGACTGTCTTTTATACAATCCTATTTATATAGTTAACCTGGCTGGTTAAGTGCTAAATATTTAATTTAATTTCCAGATTTATATCCCGCTCAATCACAAAGTTCCAAGTGGATCACAGTAAATAAAATATGTACGTCTGAATATTCCATCAACAGTTAACATACACTCTCATACAATATTACCATAATGTCCACCCTACTCAAAGATATTGCTGGAATAGCCATGTTTTTATTGCCTTCCTATAAAACCCGATATTAGACAGGTTTGTTATTTCCAGAGCTCTGCGGCTCTGTCTAAAAACATTTTCTTTTTAGAAGAGAGCAATCTACCTTCTTTTCAAGATGCTATTACCAGCCACCGTTCTCGGGAAAAACATAAGTACCGAGTTGGTTGATACACAGTTATCAAATCTGTCAAATAACCTGGGCATAAGTCATATAAAATCTTAAAAATAAAAATCAGACTTTTGACTTTAATTGGCAACTAGTGCAATTCTCGTAAAAGTGGGGGTAGTATGATCGTATCTATTTCCCCCCAGAAAGAGTTTGGCAGCAACATTCTGCAAAATTTGCAGTCATTTCATCTGTTTGACAGAAGACCTAACAAGCAAATCTTACAATAATCAAAGGAAGTACGGTACATATAAGAGATTGAATAATAACCTGTAAGTGGCTTCTCTATAAAATAAGTGCCAACTCCAACACTGGAATGCCCCCCAAAAGGTTCATAGACAACCCCGCGAAAGACAAAGGCGCGTGCCGACAACTGAGCGCAAGATGGAGGCGCGCGCCACAGAAAATTACAGTTTTTAGGGGCTCCGACGGGGGGTTTTGTTGGGGAGCCCCCCCAGTTTACTTAATAGACATCGCGCCGGCGTTGTGGGGGGGTTGGGGGATTGTAACCCTCCACATTTTACTGTAAACTTAACTTTTTCCCTAAAAACAGGGAAAAAGTTAAGTTTTCAGTAAAATGTGGGGGGTTACAACCCCCCACACCCCCCACAATGCCCCCACAACGCGGCGCGATCTCTATTAAATAAAGTGGGGGGGTTCCCCCCACGCCCCCCCGTCATAGCCGTAAAAACTGTAATTTTCTGCGGCACGCGCCTCCGCGCTGCGCTCAATTGTCTGCGCGCGCCTTTGTCCCGGCGCGCTTTGACCTGACATCCCCCCAAATAGCTGGTTTTCAGTTCAGCACAAGCCGGTTATATTCAGCAGCAGTAACAAGTTACCAGTAAATGCAGCATGCAGCTAAAATAAGTGGTTAGCCCCAAACAGGCAATTTAACTGACCAGGAGACATTTCTAGCTCATTAACCTCCCCCCCCCTTTTACAAAACTGAAATAGTGATTTTTAGGGCTCCTTTTACGAAGGTGTGCTAGCTGTTTTATCGCATGCACCGGATTAGCGCTTGCTATAGCGCTCGCTAGCCGAAAATCTACCATCTGTTCAAAAGGAGGCGGTAGTGGCTAGCGCACGCGGCAATTTAGCGCGCACTATTCTGCATGTTAAGGCCCTAGCGCACCTTCAGAAAAGGAGCCCTTAGTGCAGGCTAGCACGCTGAATGCTCCACACTGCTCCTGACGCTCATAGAGTTCCTATGAGCATTCGGAGCAGCATGGAGCATTCAGCACACCGGCCTGCGCTAAAAACTGAACTATTGCAGTTTTGTAAAAAATAAAAGGGGGGGGGGGTAAATCATGTAAAATATTGATCCTTACATAGTCAACAAAACTAGCATAGTCATTGCCTGCAAATCTAGCCTCTTTGGTCCCTTGTGTAGGCTGATAGACAGACTTGGTTACATGGCTCTGCTAGGTCGTTTATGAATCTATTTACTAAAACGTAATAAGACTTTGATGTTACTATTGGTTAATGGGAATAATTAATGTACAGCAACTACCACATTTTTCTACTTAGTTACTCTACTATGCATCAAGGGGTTGATTATATAAAGGATTTTTTTTTGTGAGTATATGCATATACATGTAAGTAAAATTTCACTTATTAAATTACCCCCTGTATAAAACTACCTGTGATGACAATAGTTTTATACAAGTTTCAAGTTTATTAGGTGTTTATATATCGCCTATCAAGGTTATTTAAGTGGTTTTACAATCAGGTACTCAAGTATTTTCCCTATCTGTCCTGGTGGGCTCACAATCTATCTAATGTAGATTGGGTGTGGCACTGCTTAGGGACAGACTTCGAGTGGAAGATGGGCACAGTCATGATTTATATACAAATTTTATAAAATATGTGAACATACTTTGCCCATGAATGTTCGCACTTGCCCTCCATTGGGTATAAATGTCCATGGCTTCAATTTAGCTGTTATTTCTGCAGCTTTTATGAGGCACTTATTAAAGATATATACTGTCCATAGTTGTATAAGTGCATCTCTAAAATAGGTCCAAAATAAGCATATACTTGCTCTCCCAACCTACTCAACTTGTTTTAAAAGTACCCTCTAGCTCAGGGTCTGCAATCTTTATAAAGCAAAGAGACATTTTATTGTACATGTTTGATCTGAAATTTACTAAGAGCTGCAAAAGGTAGAGAAGGGGGTTTGAGATATGATTTTTAATGCGACATGGGTATATATGCATTTAGCACAAAAACAAATCTTGAAGTACTTATAGAAAATTAGAAAAAAAATTTGATGAGACATTTGACACTGTATTTCTGCACAGAGTTGTTTCATGTCCAACATTTCTCCCTCACTCCTCCCCCAGACCCTGTGCAACATCTTTTGCCCCTGCCCACCGGCCTCATGCCCATTTCTCCTTTTATCACTCCTCTCCAGAACCATGTCCAACAATTCTCTCCCTCCCTATGTCCAAAAATTCTCCTTGTTCTTCATTTCCCCATGTACACCATCTCTTTCCGTCTCACTCACATCCATTCTCAACAATTCTCCATTTCTATTCCCTCCCTCCATCCTATGTCCCAAGTTGTTACTGCTCTGTTGGTAGTTCTGGCCTTGGGTCAACCAGTACTGGAGATTGCTAACGCATCTTTAAGTCCTGCCAATAGGAGACATGGTTATATAGATGGTGGTAGGTGTTAAGATGTTGCTACAAGCCAGAGGGTTCTTTTTAAAACATAGAAGTTGGTGGTGGGGAGGGGGAGGGGGAGGGGGAGGGGGGTTAGCAAGGATGATCCTGTACCTGAATTTTTTTTTTCATTTTATTATTCCATTTTATTTACCATTGACTTTTCATTTCAAATAAAATAGATAGTAAATGAAAAAAGGAGATGCATATTCATAATCCTCGGTGAAGAAGTATTTAAAAACATAGAAACATAATGGCAGATAAAGGCCAAATGGCCCATCCAGTCTGCCCATCCGCAGTAACCATTATCGTTTTCTCTCTCTAAGAGATCCTATGTGCCTATCCCATTCAGACACAGTCTCTATCTCCAGCACTTTTTCGAGGAGACTGTTCCACGCAACTACCACCCTTTCTGTAAAAAAGTATTTCCTTAGATTACTCCTGAGTCTGTCATCTCTTAACTTCATTCTATGCCCTCTCATTCCAGAGCTTCCTTTCAAATGAAAGAGATTCACCATCCTTCACCATCCCTCTAAACTGTCTTCCTGTCACATTTCTATTATACTCCTTTGGCCTTGTTCACAACATTGTTTTTTCCTTTTGATATGGGATGAGGGGAAAAAAGACTTATTAAATTGGGTCCTTGTCTTTGTGCTTTCTTCCTGTGTTTACTGAGTTCAATGTTAGTCTTGCAGTAATTACTGTAGATCTTTGTTATATTCTCATATGACCTTATTTTTGAGAAATGTTGATGTCAAACACCTCATACATATGTCATAGCTTCTATTGCGAAGCAAGGAATTTTTCATTAACATCTTCATTACTGATCTACTTGAAAGCATAAGTAGATTTCTCTTCTAATTTATGAGTGGTCTATACTACAATATTCCATAGTGTGAATAGCTCTTTGTTGCTGTTGAGAATTATTTTGTTGAGTAATTTGTGGTTGGTGCAAAGCAGTGGATAAACTATCTCTGTGCTTAACTGCACGCTGCTCAGTCTAATAGTCTCAGTAGGAATCTCTCTGTTATGCAATGAAGCATGACAGTGTATATAAATTAATACTTATTAAAGAATTACTTTGCTTTATTTCCTGGTAGAACTTCTTTAATGAGATTTTTGCAGCACAAAAATGCAGACTTGAGAAAAGTTGGCTGATATTCTTATATTTATTTGAAAATTAGCTGTACTACAGTTTGTGGAAAGAGCTGTAGCAAGGACAAGACCTCTGCTGCATTAATAAACATTTCTGCAATTTTTCTGAAACACAATATTCTTGAGACATTCTTCTAACAAATGATCATCATATAAAATATTTGTGAAAAACATTTAATGAAAACCTTATAAAAACAGAAGGTGTGAAAGACCTGGCAGTCAGGATGAATTCTCTATGGCAGGGAGACCAGACAGATTGTACTCAGAATTGCTAAAAGAGAAATTGTACCTGGTGTCTAAAAAGAGAATTTATTTTACAATTGTGATCTACTGTATAACATACACTCTATGAATGGAAATTCTTGTTGAAAATAATATCTATTATTTAAACTGGGTTTTTTGGGGGGTCTTGTGCTTCCTGCTTCGAATGGTTTCATATTTTCCAGGTTAGCTGAATCTCAGCATTATGTTGGACACGGTGACCCTGCAGAGTTCATAACACATTACTTTGCTGTTATTGGAGCAGCAGGAGGAATGCTTTCTGGCTCTTCTCTTGGTGACTTCGCTGCTTAATGTTGTGATTCCAAGACAACACACTTAATAGACCTTTTCTTAGTTTTCTTATTGCCCCTAGGAATAGCCGAATAACAACTTTCATCTGTGTCAAAAATCGTCATACCCTGTTTTTGTTTTTTCTTTGAACATATTGCTGAATAATGTCCCCTCTGATCAACATGTTTACCTTTTTGGCTCATTGCCAGAGTGCATGTTTCCTCTATCTTTCATTTTACCCATCCTGTTATCACTCCTTTTTTTTTTTTTCAAACTCTTGCCTAGCCTCATTTATTCCCCAATCCTTTCATCTTCTGCCCCTTGGCTCCTTCGCTCATTTTCTTCCTTCAGAACATATTGAAGACATTCAAATTGTAAACTTCTACTTGGTTTATAAATGTTAAAATAAATTAAAAGATGAATCACATTTCAAAGCCTACTGCTTGCTCTGGGATTGGTGGCGTGGAATGTTGCTAATATTTGGGTTTCTGCCAGATACATACTTGCTACATGGATTGGTTACTGTTATTGTGTGCCACGATATCCATGAGCATTGAGCAATTCCAATTGACTCATAACTGGTATTGTTTTTGTATTTTATGTTTATGTTTTATGTTTCAATATTTTATTTTGATTTAGTTTTTTATTGTTACTTTTGTTATGTATGTTTTAGGGTGCCTGATGCAGGCATAATTGCTGAAACAAGGCCCATGTATGTTTTATAAATATTGGTTGCTATTAAAGTGTGGCTTGTTTTGAAGACCAGGCGCACTCTGCTTCCTTTATTAAGATTGTGTACACATATGCCACGTGTAAGAATTCTCAGGGATATATTTTGGTTGCATTAGAGCAAAACTGCAATGTACTCACATATGTTAAATAGGCAGAGTACATTTATACATTTACACTTGGCATTGGCATTTGCATGCTAATGGAGTTGGATGTGGGAGTGGTTTTGTGGTTTTGTGTTTTGTTTTTTTTTTAAAGAAAACTATATTGTTTAAAGAAGAGTAGGGTTAATAGTCAGTATTCTTAATGGAGAAAGGTAGAGAGTGGGGTTCCCAGGTGAGAGTGTGGCGCAGTGGTTAAAGCTACAGCCTCAGCACCCTAGGGTTGTGGGTTCAAACCCACGCTGTTCCTTGTGACCCTGGACAACTCACTTAATTCCCCCATTACTCCAGGTACATTAGATAGATTGTGAGTTCACCAGGACAGACAGGGAAAAATGATTGAATACCTGAATAAACTCATGTAAACCATTCTGAGCTCTTCTGGGAGAACAGGAAAATAATTTGTCATCGTTGATGATACAGTGAAACCCTCTGCTCGTGTGTGAAGAAAGCAAATAGGATGTTAGGAATTATTAGGAAAGAAAGGGAGAACAGAAGATAGAATATTGTAATGTCTTTGTATCACTCCATGGTGTGACCACACCTCGAATACTTGTGTAATTCTGGTCACCACATCTCAAAAAAAATATAGTGGAATTAGAAAAGGTACAGAGAAGGGCGACACAAATGATAAAAGGGATGGGATAACTTCCCTATGAGGAAATCATAAAGCCACTTGGAGAAGAGATAGGTCAGAGAAGATATGATGCACGGCTATAAAATACTGAGTGGAGTGGAACCGGTAGATATGATTTGTTTGACTACTCTTTCCAATAATACTAGGACTAGGGGGCATGCAGTGAAGCTACTAAGTAGTAAATTGTAAAAGAAAACTGAGAAAATAATTATTCACTCAACATGTAATCAAACTCTGGAATTCATTGCCAGAGAATGTGGTGAAAGCCATTAGCTTTGCAGGGTTCAAAAAAGGTTTGCATAATTTCCTAAAAGAAAAGTCTGTAAGCCATTATTAAGATGGACTAAGGAAAATCCATTGCCTATTTCTAGGATAAGCAACATTAAAATCTGTTTTACTCTTTTGGAACCTGTATTGGCCACTATTGGAAACAGGATACTGCTCTAGGCGTCTGGGCCAATCAGGCCTTAGGCTTAGTGGGGATGGGCGGACCCACTATGCCTAAGGCCTGATTGGTCCAAGCTTCTAGAGCCTGGGCCAATCAGGTCTTAGACTTAGCGGGGATGGGCCGGGAAGGGGTGGGCCCGCCAGCTTGATGGCACCAAAACCCGTCCAGCTGGCCAACAATTAAGAGGTTAGTTTTCAATGAGGCGGGCCTGCCGGCTGGACGGCACCAAGACCCATCCAGCTGGCCAACAATTAAGAGGTTAGTTTTGGGGGGAGATTGTTAGTGCGACGGGGGCGTTAGCGTAGGGGAGTCCAGGGGGAGGTGTTCTCCGGCAGGAGGGGTTGGGCACCCTCCTGCCGGTGATCAAAGGTGTCGGGTGGGTGGCATTTTGGCAGGAGGGGTTGGGCACCCTCCTGCCAGTGATTGGGGGTGTCGGGTGGGTGGCGTTCTGGCAGGAGGGATTGGGCACCCTCCTGCCGGCGATCGGGGTGGGGAGGGACAGGTGGCCACTATACTTATCATGGCAGGGAGATCCCTTGCCGCAATAAGTATAGTGGCGTCTACTTACAATATAGGTCAGCATTTTGCTGGCCTACATTGTAAGCGTCTCTTCCTCTACTAAGAAGACGCCTAGGGCCGCCTAGGTTTGCCTAAGGCCCTTAGGCGAGCTTAAGCGGTCTTGCAGGCCTCCCTAGGCTTCCAGAGGCGCCTTCAATATAAGAGGCCTGCCCGGGGAGCATGTTTTAAAAAAACGTGCATCCCGATTGACTGATTATACAGCTGTAGGGTGCCTACAGCTGCCTAAAATCGGGACGCCTATGCAGAATCCAGGGCTTTAGTCCAGCAAATTTCCACTGTTTCTGTAGGCTATTTCTCCTGTGATACATAAAAGATGGAAACAAATTGGACTAAGTGAATAGCCCTCGATGGAGACTACATTGATTAACTTGCTTTTTACCAAACTTTTAAAACCACCCTCGTATTAGACACCTGTGTGGAACACTGTCAAAGGCATTGCTAAAATCTAAATACACCACATCTAGTGCACTCCCTCTATCCAATTCTTTGGTCACCCATTCAAAGTAATTGATCAGATTTGTCTGACAAGACCTACCTCTAGTAGATCCATGTTGCCTCGGGTCCTGTAATCCACTGGATTCCAGAAACACCACTGTTCTCTGTTTTAAAAGTGTTTCAATTAATTTACTTATTACAGAAGTCAGACTTACCAGCCTGTAGTTCCCTGCTTCTTCCTTACTTCTACTTTTGTGGAGAGGGACCACATCTGCCCTTCTCCAGTCCTCTGGTACCACTCCTGATCCTAGAGAAGCATTGAAGAGATCAGCCAGTAGAGCCACTAGAACTTCCTTAAGTTCCTTCAGTATCTCGGTTGTACACTATTTGGTCCCCATCGCTTTGTTTACCTTTAGTTTAGCTAGCTCCTCACAAACATGATCCTCTACAAATTGATCAGAGCTCTCATATTTGTACTGAAATGAAAGAATTAAAGTGAGAATTGAACCTGAGTCCTATTGTTCACTGCACTGTCCACTAGGCTATTTCATTCACTTATTTGCTGCTTTCTTTAGGAATGGCCATAATATCTGGAGCTGTCATAAATCTTGGTAGCTGCTGTCACTGTCCATATTTGGGGGGGTGGGACAGGGCCAGTGACCAGTGACTAATAGCAGATTAATCTCTCCTGTGGTCTTCTGGTATCTTTTTTTGTTTTGTAGTCGTGATTGATGAAAGCATACTTCTTTTTTTTTTTTTTTTTTGCCTTGAACCTTTTTTTTTTTGTATTATTGCTGAAAAATGACCAGATTTTAAGTCAAGTTTAATGTTTAATAAAAGTTTGATATTGTCACATTATCAAATAATTTCAACGTGATGTACAAAATGCTCCCAGCGGACTAGGTCCTTAAGGTGTTTATGTGGATTGCTATATATTTATGCATTTTGAATAAAGTCCATTTTAGGAATTGAGCAAGGGACATCGACACCTTCTTGAAAGCTCAAGGTTTGAAAAATAATAAAACATGCAAAATGACACCAGTGCAAGGTTTTAAAAATTATAATTAAGATTTATTGAATTATTGTTTCTATTTTTCCATTATGAGATTCAAAAGAATAAAGCATAATTGCTTGCATTAACAGTTGCGCTAATGGGAGATCGTTATAGTTACCAAATGCTGGCCTTCTGATAACGAGCTCACCTCAGGATCTCATGACCCTCTATTATATACTTTTGCTCAGTGACATCATCAGTTTGACAACCAATAAAAATTAACAAAGGAGGTGTTTCAAATTAGACAAAGACAAAAGTTTCAGAAAAGTACATTTGTTTGCTTATAGTCATTTCTGAATATAAATCATAATTTTCACAAAAGTATATTAAGAACATTATTTGTTAAAAAGATGCTGAAAAGTTCTCAGCCCTATGAACCATGCTGAAAATTAGTCAGCCTTAGAGGAAAAGAGGACTCTCCCTAAATTGACAGGTTCAAATTTCATGGCTTTAGCTCACAGAAGCCTTCCTAGAAAAGGAGGAGGAGGGGCTGGTCTCCCCCTGAGCTAACAGCTTCACACAGAAGCCTTCCTATGTTAGAGCAGGAGTCTCTGACTTAATTACTTCCAGATGTTATTTTAGGATTTCTTTAGGTTGCAAAGATATATCATATGTTTTTCAAAACCCATTCTTTAGTTCAATACACAGTAATACAATCACATAATTCAGTCATATTTGCTTGGCCAAGCATTCCATACATTCATAATTTTCATTCATAACTATATTTAATTCCTGTTATATCTTAGTTTGGGACACGTTATCTTCCTAACCAAAGCTCATGTGGTATTAATTAACACCACGATGCTGAGAACAAAGACTTGGAAAACAAAATGGATTCCAAAGACTGAGAAGATATAGAAAAGACAGAGAACCAAAATGGATTCCATGTATCCTTTATGATTTCCTCCATGCCTAACAGCAAAGTACACAAAAAGAACACCATTCTTTCCCTTATATTAATCTGTAGTGTGTTTTTCTGGCTTTAGCTACATTTATATTTAGATTTTTATTCACCTTTTTTCGTACGCTTCTATTGGGTGTGGCCTTAATTAAACACATATGCTTGTATCTAACTAGAATTACCCAGAATCATATGAAAAACAGGCACTTTTGTAGAAAAACTCCACAAAAATACTGCACTATCATGTTCTGATATCCATTCCATTACCGTCCCATAAACATCACCCCCTACTGGCCATGAGCCACCACTCCTCAGAACATTGCCTCGCCACAGTGTTTCTTTGGTCCTTAGGATGTTCAATATTTTTGATCAAAAACATCCATGTATCAAAATGTCCAATCAAGCTCATTTGGACGTAGGAGGGACCAGCATCTTAATGGACTGGTCATGTAGACAGAAGGCTGGGAAGGCCTCACTGGGCTGCCCCTGATGTCTACCCTCCCCCCCTTTTCTCCCCCTCCCCCCAATCAGAGTCAGACACCATAGCTAAATTTCTGCTAAGGAAGTTTTATTTATGGCCACAGCATGGTTACAACACAATCACATTAACCATATACAATAATTCTGCCTATAAATAACATATTGAACTAAAGATAACCTGTCAAATACAGTACTTCAACTTATCCTAACTTCTAATAACCTCACCCCCGGGGGAGGGGCATACCACCATACCAAGCGGGGGCCAAACTGGGGTCTATCAGCACTGCATACAAGTAGGCACCGTCAATTAAGCACATCCTCTACTCCCGCTTGGACCGAGCTGCCGTCCAAGAGTCCCGGGCCCCATTGGCTGTCCCCCCCAATTGCCATTCATGCGATTGGGGATAGCAATGGTCAAACCTCTGCTTGCCCCTCTGTCCAAGAGGGGTCTCTCATCCACTTTAGAGTGGCAATCCTATTCCCCTCCCAAATGTTCCCTTTCACCTGCTTGTGCTGGGTTTCCCCCCCCCCCCCCACACACACACACACACACTTTATTAAGCAGTATCCCTGCCATCTGCAACTAACCTCACTATCTTGAGATTGGATAAGGGTGGGCAGGAGTTCAATCTCCCTGGTGTGCCACAAAAGAATGGCTGTGCCAGGAGAGTCCAACAATTCAAAATCACCCGCTGCCCCTCCCCTCCACCTATCCCTGCCTAGCTCCTTTGCTTCCTGTCCTGCCATGGTCCCCCCCCCCCCAGAGCCCCCCCAGAGCCCCCACCCATACACACACACATACACCTTGTTACAGCCCCCCCGCTACTCGCTCCGGGGCTTTATCTTTCCAACAGGACAGTGAGACACCTTAGAGGGCACTGCTATGAACTTCATTTACATATTTCACTCAGGCCCTCCTTTTAAAAGGGAACACATCTGAAAGCAGCACAAAACAGCAGATGAATATTTTTCTCACCTAAATGTCTAAGTAGTGACTTTTGAAATTCAGTATTCCTTATGTGCCCTCGAGAACACTCAGATCAGAAGATAAACATCTTCTCTCAGTTCCCTCTCTGAAAATCATAAATGCCCGTGAAGATACTATCTTTTTGGTAACAGGCCTTCAAACATGGAACTCTTTGCCAATACATGTAAGAGAGGAAGCTAACCTTGATAAATTTAAAGGAAAACTCATAAGTTTTCTTTTCAAGGACACATTCGATGTATAAAAGCTACGAGACCGTTAATTTTAAACTTGGCCTATCCTATTGTTATTCCCCATTTTTTGTTCCTTTTTTACTTATTGTAGTTCTCCCCTTTTCCCTAACATTTCAAATTATTAACTGATTGTCAAATCTGGATCCTTTATCCCCCTAAACAAATTGTTTTGTCATGTACGACTCATTTTAATTTTGTGCATCGCATTGAAATTATGAGGGCATCACTGGGCCTAAAACTGCGTGGGCTTGCAGACAAATAGAGGCATGCAGTGACTCAATCTCTCAATCTCTGATTGAAAATACTATACCTTAACCTTTTAGCATGGTGAGTCTGACTGAAAGAGGTGCATATACTTGGAATACCAATGGTGATGACAGGAAAGCAGTAGAAGTGTATGAGGCAAGGAAGAAAGGAGAGTGTTACAGAATCTAAAGGGGAGTTGCAGATTAAGCATGGTTCATCTAAAGAATGCTCAAGAAAATTAGAAGGAAAGAAAGAATATAAAAATTACAGAGTCAGGTTCAGAGAACAGGGATAACAGTGTCCCAGAAACCAAGTGGGGTTTTTTTTCCTATCAAAAAAGGTGCTGGTATTTAAATCCCAGGCCATTTTTTAGGAGTGGGGTGATCACTGAGGGAATAGCCTCAAAGTAGTCAGGCCCCCTGCAGTCAGGCACACAATCCATGAACAGGCAGCACTGAGCCTATGGCTGAACTCCAAAATTCAAATTGGCGGGTTTAAGGTCATCTGGAAACACTGGATGAAGGCAGGTATACGAACTTTGGATGATGTTCTATCAGATGGTAAGCTGCTTGACTTTTCACGATTGCAACACAAATTTTGTTTTAACAAATCACAAAATTATAGATGGTTGCAGTTGAAGCAGGCCATTCAGGAGGGGTTCACTGAATGGATAAATCTAACTAATCAGCAGTCTGGCGGTCTTATGTTTTCAGGTCGACTTCCTGGGACACCAGGCCGCTCAGTGGTACAAATTAATATCTGGATTTTTTAATAAGAAACCAAAGACTGGTCTGCATGACATTTGGAGCATTGAGATAAAGCATCAAATTACTGCATCTCAATGGCCACGGATTTGGGCTTGGAGGATGAGATGTACGGCGTCGGCCTCGAACTACTATGGCTTTGGCAGTATATAAGAATAAAATTATTATTATTATTATCTATGAGACAAACTTGGTTTTTTTTTTTGTTACATACAGCAGCTTGGACCCCAGTTTGTTTACAGAAATTAGATAGCTCTAAGTCTAATAGATGCTGGCACTGCCATCTCGAAGCTGGGACCTTAGATCATTTACTATTCTATTGTCTATTGATACTTAGTTTTTGGAAATCCATTTGGAGCCAAGTGAATAATCTACTGGAAAATCCAGTGGCATTATCATATAACACTGTGTTATTTGGTACATCTATGAGAGCCAAGAGTCAAATCTCTTCTAACAATAATAAACTTTTGCTCGTCATGATAGGGATTGCCATACAGCAAATTATGAAAAACTGGAAAAATTGGGATTGGCTGAATTATAATTTTTGGTGGAATTCATTATGCCAAATCTTTTTAATGGAACGGGTAATAGCCATACAGCAGGGGTATTTGAAGAAATTTAGGGATGTTTGGGAGCCATTAACAAAATATTGTACAGAATGAATATTATTTTTTCCCTTTGTTTATACACGTCCAAGGTGGGGAAGGGGGAGGGAATATTTTCTGATTTATTTTGCTTAAGAACAATTGTTGGATATAAGGGAGAGGGATATTTGATGTGAGTTAGAATTCGATGCTATATTAAGTGATGTTAAACTATAAAATAATTGTATCTTATGTTACACTTGTTGAAAGTTTTAAAACTGAATAAAGATTTAAAAATAGTAGCGAACCATGTGTCATTTTTATCAAGCAATGGAAAATATGTTGGTACTCAGTACCCCTGAGAGCTCTCTCAAAAAAAGTCCTGCAGAAGTCTCAAGACAGAAGGAAATCCAAAATTACCAGTATCAGTCTAAGAGATGGGCAGTGAATAGAGATCCAAAACCTGCAGAGATGAGTTCAGGGGAGTAAACACCAGATCTAGGGAGAGCCCTGCAACATGCATGGGGAAAGCAACATGCTGAATCAATTCAAGGTCCATCAAAGAACTGTGCAAAAGAGATCACAAGAATAAACTGAAATTGTTGCAGGGATGTTAGATAACACCATGCTTATGTCTCCTTGTGTATCGCCAGGCATAATTACCTCCTTCCCTTTTTAACTCTAGCAAAATATAGAAGCATAACTATAATTAAATCTTATTTGAATACAAATAATACCACCAGAGTGGCTCTATCCTTTATACGGTTTGATTTTTTCAAGACCCTAATTAAATGAATGGTAAAGGTAAAGAGTCATGGACTTGATATACTGTCTTTCAGCGGATACAATCAAAGCGGTTTACATATCCTACTTTTTTTCTGTTTCTAGTGGGCTCACAATCTAAGTTCTGTACCTAGGACAATGGAGGGTTAAGTGACTTGCTCAGGGTCACAATGAATTGCAGTAGGAATCTAACCCAGTTCCCCAGGTTCTCACAGTCCACTGCACTAACCATTAGGTTGCAGTGGCAATCAGACCACTGAGCTTTACCATGTGTCTCAGGTAGGTTATTACAACACTTACTTTCTGGTAAAAAAAAAAAAAAAAGACAGACAATAGATTCTGTTCATATAAGTAGTGGCATTGGTTGTCATATTCAATACATCCATGAAGTATTTATTGAATAGAACTCATGAGGTCAAAACCACCATTTTGGAAAGGTTTGAGACACAGATTTAGGTGTTTAGATTAATAGTTCAATTGCTCTACTTTCCAGTATAAAAAGGTCTTGAAGTAATGTAGCATTAATAGACCTAATTTCCTTGATATCTTTTCCTAGTGTACCTTTGAAACCAAAAGCACACAGAGAAGTCAAGGGGAACTATATCAGTCAGCAAGACATCCAGGTGATTCTGCTCAGTAATTTGGGAAATTCAGTAAACCATTTCTCCGTAGAATAGCCTTAGTAAGCCTAAGGAGTACGGGATTTAATTCTTAATTTTTATTTTATTTCAATTATTCATGAATATGTTATTATTTATTCACCATGATTCCATTATAAGAGCAAGGTGAGTTTCAATAAAATATACAAAGATTAAATAAAAAGTAACGATGCCACCTTTATAACATGTGTTTAAATGAAGATATGCAATGAATACAAAACACAAATAATACTTTAAACATGTTCTTTTATTCTTATACAAAGTTGCTATCATTCGCCACACATTTCTGCCAACGATGAACAAATTTTTCAAAACCACTTTGAAAGAACTGTATATTTGGGGGCAGATTCTGTAAAAGATGTCTACCAACTTAGGCATCCAAATAAGTGGATAATAAGCCCAATTAACAACTTTAACAAGCAATAACTGAAAGTTAAACGTCCAAACGCTAGACGCAAACCACAAAATAGGCATCCACAATTTCATGGACGCCCATCAGGAAAAGCTGTGCCTAATGGTATAGGCGTGGCTTTGGACTTTTATTATTATTATTATTATGAGCCCCTTATTGTAGCTGTCTACATGTCCCTATAATATTCTGCCAGCAAATTTGCAGAAATCTTGGTTCAATGAAGCTATAGATATTTATGCCTGTTTAGCAGAAGGCACAAATGTTCACATGCAAAATATGTGTGGGCATGCATAGTTTATAAAATATCCATATAAACATAACTCTGCCTACACTCTACCCACCACCCACCCTGAGCAAGGATGAACCTGTTCAGCAGTCTTACCTTAATAGATAGGTCCATTGAGTTTTGGGCATAAAAATAATCAAATTAATTGTTTATTTCGTGAAGCAGCCAGACATTTTGAGTATTGTTCCCAGGATTTGTATGTCTTTCAAGAAAAATTCTAAATCAAATACTATATAAAAAAAATCTGGTCAGTATATTCAAAGGAACTTATAAATTTAGCAGTCTGTTCTATAGATTGTAAGTGGCAATACGCAATGCGAATAGCACTGCACAAAATCCCTCCAACCACTGCAACAAATCCAGATACTGCTGGGTAGAGTTAGGGTCAGGGCTGGTGTTCAATATACTGAGGCCCAGGGCAGAAATTAAGGAGGAGGCCCCCCAATCACTCTCTTTCCTGTCCTCTTCCCCCCCACACCCAAATCTCCCCACCTGACACATAAAACAATGTTTAATTGACTTCTTCACAAACAAATATAGTAAGACCCTCACCAAATACAGGACAAGGGATTACAGATTAGAAATAGAAATAGAAAGTCAAAAAATTAAACTGGGAACCCCCAAGAAGTTAAACTCAGCAGATACTGCAATAATGGAGAAATAAAAACAGAAATGCATTGGAGAATTCAATATTAAATGGAGAATTATAGATTCTGTATAGATTCTACGAGAAGATGCTTAATTTTAAAGAACAATTTTGGATCTTTACATTAAATGCGGTGGTTCCCTTTGGGTTAAATCAAGAAATAGAATGGATGTCACTCATATAATTCAGGTGTTCTAGTTGGAAAAGGAGGTGAAATGACGTCATTAAGAGGAAGTGATAAATATGGTGGTGTTATGCTTAGTTGCGGTAGGTCCGTAACTCTGGGGGCATTCAGTGAGACTCGGCATTAAGAGGTGAGCTGATATTTTGAGAGTAAATATGTAAACTTCAGTTTTAAATGGTATAGTTACTAGTTTATGTCATTTTCACAGGGGAAATCCTTGAGAAAGCCGTTACTTGTTTTGGCAAAACATGTCGGATTTTTCCCCCCCTGGCCGACGGACAGAATGTGTTTAAAAGATAAGTGTGATTATCTCTATTTACTCTTTAAAGTTTAATAAGAGTTATGGGGAGTTTAAGTTCTGTTTAAAAATCTATTTAAATTATATTAAAAGAGCACATGAGGGTGTGTAAAGCTCAGGGCAATGAGAGGATAACTGAGCCATGAGCAACACTTCTGAAGTCTTGTTTAAAAATCGATAAGATTTTCTTGAATGCAATAATAGTTATTTAAAGGCAATGTATATAGTATTCTAAGTAAAGATAGATCAGTATACAAAGACATCTACAGTGTAAAGTTTCCAAAGTTAACATATTCTAGCTAATAAATTAAAAATAAAATATTTTTCTACTTTTGTTGTACTACTACTTATCATTTGTAGTCTGAACATTTTATTTATCCATCATGCTGGTCCCAGTTTTTCTTTCTACTTTCCTGTCTCTCTTCTACTAATTCTCTCTCTAGTGGTTGCTATCTGTTTGTCTTTTCCATTCCCTTACTATATCTATTTCTGACATATTGATCTTTCCCCTTTAGCTCCTTCCTCCCTTTTTTCTTCTCTGCCTCTCTGTTCATACAAATTTCATCATCTTCCTCATCCTATTTCTCAAATTTCCTTTTCTTTTCCTTTTTCACCTACCTATCAACTTCCTATCTCCTTTTCTCATACCTTAGTTCTCCCATTTTCCATCTCACTCCTTCCCAGCCTCCTATTCCCTTCCATCTTTCATCTACGAGGTCTGACAAATTTGCAAACTTGCCTCCTTGCACTTACATTGGCAGCACTTTACAAACAACTTGGTAAAGTTTCATAACCTAGGTATATCAGCGTCTCACAGCTGTGTTCGTGTCAACGTGGTGGTGTCTTGCTGAATGGCATTCATTATTTTGTTGCAAATTTTTGTGTGCTATTGCAAGAATGTCAGAGCTTGAATTAGAGCAATTAACAAACATTAAGGGCTCCTTTTATGAAGCCGCGTTAGTGGTTTAACGTGCGTAATAGTGCGTGCTAATTTATCGGCCGCGCTAGCCGCTATCGCCTCCTCTTGAGCAGGCGGTTGTTTTTCGGCTAGTGCGGGGGTTAACGCACGCTAAAAATGTGCGTACGATAAAGCCGCTAATGCGGCTTCGTTAAAGGAGCCCTAAATTTCTTATTAAATGTTGGACATGTTGGACCTGTTAGTCCAAGTTTATGAGGATAATGCCATGAAGAAAATGGCAGTGTACAAATGGAATAAATGTTTTTCTGAGGGGAGAGAAAGCATCACATAGAAACATAGAAAATGACGGCAGAAAAGGGCCATAGCCCATCAAGTCTGCCCACTCTACTGACCCACCCCCCTAATTCTACCATCCTAGATATCCCTCCCCTAATGACCCATCCCCTTAACCCTGCCCTCTTAGAGATCCCACATGGGCATCCCATCTACTCTTAAAATCAGGAACGCCACTGGCCTTGATTAACTGCATCGGAAGTTCATTCCAATGAGCAACCACTCTTTCAGTGAAGAAATACTTCCTGGTGTCGCCATGAAATCTCCCGCCCCTAAGTTTTAGCGGATGCCCTCTTGTGGCCGAGGGTCCTTTGAGAAAGAAGATATCATCTTCCACCTAGATGCGACTGGTGATATATTTAAAAGTCTCAATCATATCTCCTCTCTCCCTACGTCCTTCGAGAGAGTATAGCTGCAATATATTCAGCCTCTCCTCGTACGCGAGATCCCTGAGCCCTGAAACCATCACTGATGAAGAGAGGTCAGGGAGGCCAGTAATGAGCAGAACTGATAAAAACATTGCAAAAATTTGTTGAATTGTGTGTCAAAATCATTGACTGACTGTGAGACGCATAGCATACCAAGTAAACGTTGATAGAGAAGCAGGAAAATCTTTTTTTTTTTTTTTATTAGATTTACAATAATAACATATGAAGAGGAAAAGACAAAAAAAAAAACCAAAATCAACAATTATACAAGTATTAACTATGACATGAAATGTTCCAGTTGTACAGCCAAACAGAATATATGAGGAGAATAACGTGAACAAGATAGTACAAAGCATGAAAATCTTAATTGAAAATCTTGGCATGAGAAGGATGTGTGCAAACATGGTCCCGAACGAACTCACCAATGAACAAAATCAAAGGAGAGTTGAAGTTTGCCAAGACCTTTTGGAGAGGTAAGACAATGTTATGTGCCATGTTATCACTGGTGATGAAACATGGGTGTACCAATATGACCCTGAAACAAAGCATTTAAGTGTACAATGAAAGTCAGCCAATTCTCCATGACCAAAAAAGTTCTGACAGTCCAAATCAAGAGTCAAAATAATGTTGCTAACTTTTTTTTAAATCAGAGGGATTGTTCATTATGAATTTGTATTAACTGGACAAACAGTTAACCAAGTTTACTATTTGGAAGTGCTGAAAAATCTGCGTGAAAAAGTTAGATGAAAACGATCTGAATTTTTCTCCAACTCATGGCTCTTGCATCATGACAATGCACCAGCTCACTTGGCACTGTCTGTGAGGGAGTTTTTAGCCAGAAAACAAATAACTATTGGATTACCCTCCCTACATACCTGATCTGGCTCCCAATGACTTTTTTCTTTACCCAAAGATAAAGGAAATATTGAAAGGAAGATATTTTGATGACATTAAGGACATCAAGGGTAATACGATGGAAATCCTTCTGGGCATTCTCAGCTAGACCTACTATGTTGGCATCCATATGCCAGTCTATATTTTTCATTATGCATAAAGCTTACTGGACCACTGCTAAAATGGCTAAAGTGTTACATGCGACTTCAGAGAGCTCTGTTGGTCATGCCAACAGCAACCTGGGACTCTAATACACCTCTTATATGAATGCCCTAACTTACAAGTTTAGTGGTCAGATATTTGGTACAAAATCTGCTCAATTTTTAACATGAATATTAATGAGTTGCCCATGTCATATAAATCAATCATATTGCATTCCTCTAATCCAGATATATCAATATCACTGTTATATAAAAAATATTTGATTTCATGATTGCCTTAGCTATCCACCATATTGTTTCCAATTTGAAAGACAATTCTAGGTTTAATTTTTACGAATGGTGGAATCACCTTTGTGTCATCAGAAAGTATGAGGAAATAATAACATTCAAACAAAATAACATAGCCAGATTCACAAAAATTTGTACCCCTCTTGATGAATATGTAGGGACTCATGTAAATCCCAATTAACTTTACTTTGTATATTAATTATACTATATTTTGCATATTATTATGTATATTTTGATATCTGCAGCTTATTGTTTTGTTTTATTCTTATACTTTTGTATTTGTAAAATTTCAATAAAATTTCAATTTTTTTTTTAAAGGGTAATACGATGACAACTCTGATGGGCATTCCTGAAAAAGAATTCCAAAATTGCTTTGAAGGGCACTGACATTGGTGCATAGCTTCCCAAGAGGAGTACTTTGAAGGTAACCATAGTGATATTCAGCAATGTTGTATGTAGAACTTTTTCTTGGATGAGTTTGTGAACTTAATTGCCAGACCTCATATTTACTATTTCTAAAATTCTCTCTCTAATAACTATTCGCCTCTCACTCATGTACTTGCAACTCTCTGTGGTCTCTTCCACATGGTTCCACAATTCCCAGCATCTCCCCTCCCAATTCCTCCCTCCACCCTTGTAGTTAAGCATTCCCTCCTTCACTCCCCTACATCTTCATAGCCAGGTATCTCTCTGTACCTTCCCCTCCACCACCCTGCATATTCCTGTCTTATCTCTCTTCACTCCTGATCCAACATCCAATAGTCTCTACCTCTATCTTCAACTCTATGTTCTGCCATTTCTCCCTCTCTTTCCTGCTGCCGCCCCCCCCCCCCCCCCATGGTACAGCATCTCGTCTTCTCTCTTCCCTTCCTCTCATTGTCCAGCATCTCTCCTTTTCTCTCTTTTATATCTGGGTCTAATAACTCCCCATTTTTTAAATTCCTTCCTACCATTTTCAGGAGATGGATCAAAGAGGTGTTCAATCCATAAAATCATCACTAAAATAAGAAAGGAACGCCATAAAACATGATAGGACAGGTTAAAACACTCATATAAGGCAATAGAAAAATAAACTTCATACATGTGATTTCTCAGTCTCCATCAAGGTAGGGGAGGGGTAGGAACAGTGAACATCAAGTGGCTAGTAAGTTGAATGCTTTGCTGAAAAGAAACGTCTTTAATAAAGCCTTGAATTTGACAAATGCAGGTTCTAAACAAATGGATGGAGGGAGATTGTCCATAGCTTGCGTGCGATAAAGAAAAAAGCGGAGCTTCTGGTAGAGTCGTAGTGAGCTTATTTTGGACCTGGAACACCTAGCAATTTGCAATAAAAGAACAGAGGGTTTGTGTAGGGAATAACCAAGAACAAAAGATAAGGAGGCTGGCCAGTATGATATGTCTTATATATAAGGGGTAAGATTTTAAAGAAAACACAGAATTACGCAGGCAGCCAATAGACAAGCAGGAAGAGTGGACTTAGATGATCGAAATGGCATGCATGGCAGATTAAACGAAGGGCAGTATTTTGTAGGGTCCGTAAATGCTTGAGTTGGGTGGTATTAAAAAAAAAAAAAAGAATCACCCCACTTCTAAAATTGATCATTACTATCTTCACCAAGACATCAGAAATATACGTATCCCAGTGCACTTGGACAAAAAAGTACAAGTTATATTATGGAATTAAGGAGGGTGAGAATTTTTTGTGCTGCTTAAACATACTGGAAAGGAATTGTGTTAGAAAATGAGGCAATCACCTAAAAGTCTTTATTTTCTCAATTACTTAATTAGAAAGTGAATTCATTTTGCGACAGAGGAAAGATTAGTGTTGTGTGGTGAGCATGCTAAATACAACTTCCAATCTGAAATCAACTTACACTCCACCTACATTAAATTCTGCATCTGCCTTTTTTTTTATTATTACAGGCAATATGTTATCAGCTTGGAAGCAAAGCTGTATGAATCAGGGAAAAGGTGAACTGACTCACAGATGTTATTGAATTAAAAAATGGAGTCTTGTTCCAAAATCATGACCGGTAAGAATTTCATTTGTATCTTGTCAGAATTTTTCTTTATTTTACCCAGTTTATAAGAACTTTAGAATTACAATGCCGAGTCATAATCCATCAAAACCAGCATCTTGTTCTTAAAAGAGCCTACTACTGCCTAGGCTAATTTCCCAAGGGAACCTGTCAGATCCCAAATAGCGAAGCCTTTTCAATGTGTTCTATTCCAAGAAAGAGGAAGTAGAGACACCTGTGCTTGGCCAGCTAAATAATAGTTAGTGGACCTACTTCCTAGAAACTTATCCAAACCTTTTGATAAACTCTAGCCTTGGCCACATTTTCTGAAAGCAAATTTCATAGTTTCATTATGTGTTGACAAAAAATTCATCATTTTTAAAAATTATTTTAAAAACTTTTAGTACCTTCCTCCCTCAATATTCATAGGGTTAGGTTCGAATATTGAAAATTTGCGAATAACATTTGGGCAGTTACTTTATCGGATGACCACTGATTTTGTAAAAATCCATCTTGTCTCCTCTCTGTCATCTTTTTTCCAAGCCAATGAGTCCTAAACTTTCATAAGGGAACCATGCCTTACACTTAACCAGTAAGTCACATTTCTCATTACCTATTCTAGTTCTGTTATATCTTTTTTGAAATGCAGTGACCAGTATTGCACACAGTTCTTCAAATGTGACAAGTCCAGCTCATTTGGGGAGCACTCCAGCATGTCCACTCCTGTGGTCATCTTCCAAACAATGGAAGAGCAGAAATTTTTGTTCATGAGATCCTCAGCTGGAACAAAAACTGGAGGCAATCTGATTTTTGCCATCCTTTGTGCCACAATTCCTCCAAAGGTCCAAATAATGCCTTTAACAAGGCAAAACTCTAGGGTTGCATGAGCAAGCTCTTATGCGAGTCTCGCGAGTCCCACAAAAACTGGCGGCAAAGGCACACAGGAAACAGTGCGTAGCAGGGCGTGAGATCGAAAAGATCTCTCCTGCCCTGAACCACTGACAGCGATTGGAGGAGAAGCAATTTCAGTTTATCCAGCGTGGGAGGTAAGGGGGGGATGATTTTTTTAAATTGTATAAACTGCCTCAGTTTTGTAAGCCACACACACTGTGCCGACTTGTAAAACCCATATATATGCTGCGGCCTATATATGGGAAAATACAATAATAGTTAGGAATGCATCAATATGAATGGCCTTAAAAACTAACAATATTTTAGATCTGATTTGCCACTTAATTGACAACCAATAAAGTTTAATAAATTGGGGAATAAGGGTTGCCTGATGCAGGAGTTGGAGAGAGCGGGGCACAGGCACTCTCTGTGGCCAGCCAGCCACAGTTACCGGCATCCTGAAGGGGTCTTTCTGTGGCCTTATTGCCAGCTGCAGTTATCGGGAGGGTTGCCTGGTGCAGGAGTTGGAGAGAGCGGGTCACAGGCAACCTCCGCAGCCAGCCAGCCACAGTTACCAGCATCCTGAAGGGGTCTTTCTGTGGCCCTATTTAAAACCTACCAGCCGCAGTACGCGGCCCATGGTCACGAGTCCGAAGGGGTGTGGCTCAAGGGGCACAACACGTCCCTTTTGAGCCCCTTCGGAGTCCTGAAGAGCAGGGAGCAGGGGATTATCGATGATTGTCAACATGGGGAAAAGAAAGGCAAAGATAGTTCCATCTGCCTTGGGTGTTGGGCCCATGGATCATTATCTCCAGCCTTTGCTACCTCCTGCATTGGGAGATATGGTAAACTTATCTATTCACTTTGATTCCCTAACATCAGGAGAACCGTCACCACCTCCTCAGCCAAAAATTGACTTGACTGTAGGACTAGACTCTGCCTCTAAAGTTGAGGCAGTTATCTCGCCATTAGATCTATCTGATTTGGACTCAAAAATGTCTTCTTCTAAATATGAATTGGAAACTCTGTCAGCACCTGGGCTAATATCGGTCTAGATCAGTGGTCTCAAACTCAAACCCTTTGCGGGGCCACATTTTGGATTTGTACTTGACAGGTACTTGGAGGGCCGCAGAAAAAATAGTTAATGTCTTATTAAAGAAATGACAATTTTGCATGAGGTAAAACTCTTTATAGTTTATAAAACTTTCCTTTAACAGTTAAAAGGAAAGATATATAAACTATAAAGAGTTTTACCTCATGCAAAATTGTCATTTCTTTAATAAGACATTAACTATTTTTTCTGCGGCCCTCCAAGTACTCTATTTTTTCTGCAGCACTCACATTTAAAGTTCAATATCTTTTCTTTCTCAAAACTGGCACATTTCAATCACTAAATTGAAAATAAAATAATTTTCCTACCTTTGTTTGGTAATTTCATCAGTCTCTGGTTGCACTTTATTCTTCTGACTGTGCATCCAATACTTCTTCCCTTCTTTCAGCCTCCTGTATGCTTCCTCTCCTCCAGACTTCATTCCCTCCCCCAACTTTTTTTTTCTTTCTCTGTCTGTCTTTCTCTGATTCCGTTTTTTGCTTTGTTTCTGGTTCCCTGTCCCCCCTCCTCCTTCTTTCTTCCTTCCTCCGTGCCTCATTTTTTGCTTTTTTGTCTGACTCCCTGTCCCCACCCCACCTTCTTTCTTTCTTTCTTCCTTCCTTCCTGCCCTCCCCCATGCCACCACCGCCGCGGAATAGGCTGCTGCCGCTGCCGCTATCGGGAACAGGCAGAGATCTCCCTGCTTCTCTTCTGCACCAGGCCGACCAACTCTCGCCGCCCGACGTCAATTCTAACGTCGGAAAGGACGTTCTGGGCAGCCAGGCAGCGATTGGCTAGCCAGAATGTCCTCTCGACGTCAGAATTGACGTCGGGCCGCGAGAGTTGGTCGGCCCCGCAGGGAAGAGAACAGTGGACCGCCCCCCCTTGGTACGCCACTGGAGCAGCAGTGTGTCTGGCCGACTCGTTCGTTCAAAGCCGCGGGTGGCGGCTCCTTGCGAGATCCGTGCCTGTGTCTGAAGCCTCTCTGATGTTGTGACATCAGAGAGGCTTCCGATGCAGGAGTGGATAGCGCAAGGAGCCGCCAACCTGCAGCTTTGAACGAACGAGCCGGCTGCTGCTCCAAAAGGAAGACAATGATCACCTCCAGACTGCAGGCCGCAAATAAAACTTGGAGAGCTACATGCGGCCCACGGGCCGCGTGTTTGAGACCGCTGGTCTAGATGCACTTAGAGTCTAATTCTTATTTAGCATCTCAAGATAAGCCTATTACTTTGCAAGATGGCTGGTTAGTTGTTAATCGACTCGAAACCTTACTACAAAGTACTGTTACTAAGCTGTGTCAATTCTCTTCTGATACAACTATGAAAGTAAATGAACTGAATAACAATTAGTAACGATGGAAAAAAATTGGATAAAATAGATTCATCTGTTAGGTGTTTGCAAAAAACAATGATATCCAATATAAAAGATAGTACATGCATGCTCAATTAGAAAAAATGGAGAATTTTATGAGATTAAAAAAATCTTAGACTTTTGAATTTTCTTATTACCCATTATCTGGCCCCCTTGGACCTCTTAAGGATGTATTTGAGGAATGTTTTACAATATGCCCAGGTGGAGTTATTTTTGCCAGATAATCTTTATTACATCCCCAGGAGTTCCAAGGTTGTCGCTGTAGGAGAGATTGAGCATTTAGTAACTCCAGATAGTCTTCAAATTTCCCAATTCTTGGAGTCTTCAAAGGATATAATACCTAAACTGGCCACTTTGTTGGTAATGTGTAAGATAGAATTGGAGAATCAAAATATTTTAAAACTTTATTTTGGAAAAAAACAGGCTTTGTTTTGTGGCCAACAGATAAGAATATTTCCTGATGTTGCTAGGCAGACGCAGTTTTGGAGGAAACAGTTCCTAAAACTTAAGCCTCAGGTTTTGGCAATTGGAGTGGGTTTCTTCCTTAAATTCCCATGTAAATGCTTGATTTCTTATGAAAATGATAAATACATTTTTGTAGATCCAACTCAGTTGGAGAATTTTTTAAAAGATAAATCATTTTCTGAGAAAATTTCAGTAACGGTACCTGTGGTTGATGAAAATAAGTGACATTTAAAATGAGAGCCAATAGTAGTCTGTGACACTCTAATGATTTATTTCCTTTTCTTTGTTGAGTTAAATGCATCAGCTAGCTCTAATGATGTGGACTAGATCAGTAACTATTTTTTGAATGTATTTTCTTAGGTTAAAATTTCCTATTATGATGTACCTGAAAATTTTGTTATGTATATGACAAAACTAAAATAAAGAATGAAAAAAAATAAATAAATAAATTGGGGAATAATATGATAATCTAATCTAATCCACTTACAATATAAGGAATTATAGAATATATTGGCTACATTATATTATAGCAGTTTGAAGAGAACCAAGTTACAAACAGAGTAATGGGGAAGGGAGGATTGAGGTTCTATGACTGTATTGGTATAACACTTGAGTTAAGTGTGGAATTTAGTAATACTAGGTATATTGAGGTAGTTGTCTATAGCAGTGTTCTTCAACCTTTTTACACCTATGGACTGGCAGTAATAAAAAAAAAAAATTATTTTGCGGACCGGCGGTTGAAGAACACTGGTGTGGACTTAAATGCCACTACTAAACTACCATAGGAAATGAGAATGTATAACTTTTCCTATTAGGAGGCTACAAATAATTTTTTTTTAAAAGCAATTTTCCAAACACGCACAAATGGCATAAAATTCAGCAGAGTTTGAGTAAAATGTAAGTACTGATAGGTCACAAGAAAATTAAATGTTGTTTTGATCAGATGCGGTGGTAACTTTCTGTGCATGCACACCAGCTGTCTTCGAACAGAGCAGTCAGCAGACTCACCACATGGCACCTGCTTTGCGCGCCTCCGGCTCTCCAGTAGCCTCTGACCCAAAAATACCCATCAGCCACCGCACCAAGTTCACACGAACTCAGCAGCCCCGGTGCTGCCTGGAAATGTTAGAAGGCAAACTGCGCTGATGTTTTTGATTAAGTAGTCTGCGAAGCGTTTACAGTAAGCCGCCTTTTTACCTCTGTGCTTGCAGGGGACACTGATCCTTCGCGGACCAGCAGGTATTTTTGCGGACCGGCACCGGTCCACGGACCGGCAGTTGAAGAACACTGGTCTATAGTGTTTATATTTCAAAGAAGAGAGTTTTAAAAATTTTTTTCAGAATCTGTTGTAGAGTGTTTCCATCCGAAAGTCAATTGGGAGGTTGTTCCAGATCTCAGTGCCAAGATAAGTTGAAAAGTGAGTCAAATATGTGTTTGTATTTAACTCCTTTGTGAGATGGGATGAGTAGTTGAAGTGATTTCAGTTTTCTGCTTGACGGATAGAAATTAACAAATAAGTTTATAAACGGCTCTGCTGTTTTTGCATATAGAATTTGAAATACTATACATCCCATCTACACCCCCACTCGCTCCCTCCGCTCAAAATCGGAAATATGCCTATGCATTCCCCCTGGAAGGTCCCTCCTCTCAGAAACTGCCCGCAAACGATCCTACAGCCACTTCATCCCACATCTCTGGAATAAACTCCCCCCCCCCAACTCAGGCAACAGAACTCTTTATTGACATTCCGTAAAATGGTAAAGACCCTCCTCTTCAACTAAAGGTCTCCCTCAGTCTACACCCCCCCTTAAACCCCACCTCTCTCTTCTCTCCCCTATTTAACTTCTCCTAAATTTCAGTATAGTCCTCTCTTAGTCTGTACTCTGAAAAATTGTTTGTACCCTGATAAATACTGCACAATTTTGTATGTCCAAGCACCTAAACCTATTGTACATCTTATTTGCCTAATTACTTCTACTGTGTATGTTTACTTGTAGACCGTTCTGAGCTACTGGGAGAACGGGATATAAATCTAAATAAATAAAAAATAAATACAGGATAGTTTGAAGGTTATATAAGTTTTGACAGGTAGCCAGTGTAAGTTCTTATAGTAATGCAAGATGGAGTCAAATTTTTTGAGTTTGAATATTAGTCTGATAGTCATGTTTTGTATCATCTGTAGTTTGCTCAAGAGTGTGGAGTTTAGACCCACATAGAGGGAGTTGCAGTCATCCAGCTGTAAGTACAGTATATGCGTTAGTACAGCCTTAGTTATCCCCCCCCCAATCACCTGTGTTGCAGTATTTTTAGGTTATCCCACATGTTGAATGCATTAAAGTACATGCAGTATCACACATAAATATATTTTTATAGTATACTGTATGTTTGGGGTGTGGAATTTGGAAGGATATGTATATATATATATATTTTTTTTTTTTTATTTTTTTTTAATTTTTTTTTTAACCCATACTGTAAATACACATTGCACTTTACATCTGAACATCTACACCTGTTTCTGAGCAGGAAGTAATATTCACTTCTGAGCTTCAATGTTTGTGAGTTTAGTGGGGTAATTTTATAAAGATATATGGAGCAGCATTTTAGATAGGTCATTCAACTCAGGTTCATTAGTTTTTATTGAATATTATAAGAAATTTACAGAAAGCAGTTCAAACACACAAAATCTGAATAAGACACAATGGTGTAGAAAAAGTCTATGTCTACAATCATTTACATACAACCAGATTAATAAAAAGAATCCAGGGTATTTGTAACTGCTAATAGAAGATATATGAAAGGCAGAAAAGCAGGGAAAGTGAAATAAGAGAGAGGGAAAGAAAGAGGGAGAAAAAGAAAAAGAGAGAGATAGATAGATAGAGAGGCAGAAGTGTCTACTGGTTAGAATGAACATATGAATCTAAGAATGACCAAGGTGATTTATTTCGCACCATGTTTCTGGAGAGGTCATTCAACTCAGAACTTCACAAATAGATATTCATCTCACATGTATATTAGAACAGGCTCAAATCTCACTTCAGCTGTTTGTGCTTTATTTTTTAATATTGTGAGCCCTTCAGGAACATTAAAATATCTATCAGGTGTCATATATTTAAGTATGATAAGTATTTTTCTGCCCTCCCTTGAGGGCTCAGAATTACTATTACTACTATTTATTATTTCTATAGAGCTACAAGATACATACAGTGCTATAATAAAGAGCTGAAATAGGATTTGAATCTGTGTCACTTGGCTCCCAGGTCACTGCATTAATCATTAGGCCACTCCTCAGATCTACAGGCTAATTTCGTAAGAATGTCCATAATACCTGAAGCTGTCATAGAGCCTGGTATACATTGCAGGTTTCACATTCAGGACAGAGAAAGGGGGACAGGAATCACTAGTGGATTAAGTTGGTGTGAAGTTGGTGTGAAGCACTTTTCTGTAACTTGGGCATGCAAGTACAAGGTTTAAATAACAACATTCATCTTTTTAGACTTGGTTGTTCTTTCCCCTTCTCTGATAGGAGTTCTATGTCCATATTTTGGGCCCTATTTGGTTACCTTTGGAACAACTCTTTGTGCCTATCCCCCTAAAATCTAGATTTGGTTCTGAGTTTCCACTCTAATAATTCTGATATTGATATACCTTATGACAATCTTCTGGCAACAAATAATTTAGACCTCAAATTAGAAACATAGAAATATGATGGCAGATAAAGGTCAAATGACCCATCCAGTCTGCCCCTCCACAGTAACCATTATCTCTTCCCCTCTCTAAGAGATCCCACGTGCCTATCCCAGGCTTTCTTGAATTCAGACACAGAAGGTCTTTTACTAAGGCGTGCTAGCTGATTTAATGCATGCTAAATATTAGTGTGTGATAAATGCTAATGGGTCCATAGAATATAATGGGAACGTTAGCATTTAGCGCATGCTAAATCGGCTAGCAAGCCTTAGTAAAAGACCCCCACAGTCTCTGACTCCACCACCTCTTCTGGGAGACACTTCCACGCATCTACTACCCCAAAGTTCTGGCTCAAGCCAATAGAAAGCTGGGAGGAAACATAGAAACATAGAAACATAGAAATAGACGGCAGATAAGGGCCAAGGCCCATCCAGTCTGCCCACCCTAATGTCCCTCCCCTACCATTGCCCTGTGAATAGATCCCTCCTCTTCTTTTGCCCTGTGAATAGATCCCACGTGACGATCCCATCTGGCCTTAAAATCAGGCACGCTGCTGGCCTCGATCACATGTAGTGGAAGACTATTCCAGCGATCAACCACCCTTTCTGTGAAAAAGAATTTCCTGGTGTCAGCTCGTAGTTCTAGAAGGGTCGGCACAGAAGACAAACACACTAATAGGTGGAGCAATTAAAAAGCAGGGAGGGGTGTAGACAATGAATACCCATAAATAGTTCCCTAGAAAAAAAAAGCAGGTAAAAAAAAAGAATGGGGAGAAAAAAAAAGTTTGCACCATTTACAGAAGAAGGAGGACTTGACCATGAAAACCTGAAAGTTGATTTAGGGATTTACATGCATGGACAAGATACATACCTTAAAACTTTAACCATGAACTTTGTCTTTGAACTGGAAAGAACAGCTGGAAGTGAAAGACAGGATGTTAAGGTCATGTTGAGTTTTGCACTCTCCAGGGCGTGGAGGCTATTGGACTGAAACTCCTGAATGCTTAACCCAGATAGAATCAGTCTAGTTTTAGAGCTATTTTATGGAAAGCTGGCAAGAGAACCCCCAGATAAGTGCCAGTGTTTCAAGGAAAATATCAATTTGCTTAAGAGGCAGAGTCTAGGAAAGACTAGTCTCCATAACCCAGGAGCTTAAGCACTATTGTTTTTTATATACCTTTGCTAGAAGGAGTGCCAAATATACAGAAGAAAAAAAAATGTTGTCAGTTCTCCAAGAAGGAACAGATTCACTGGTGGGAGAATCTGAAAGAACTGTAGAAAGGAATTTACCATAGATGGTGCAGGTAATAAGAATAAATATTTGTTTAAGAAGAAATACAAATACACATGTATAGTGTCTAAATGCATGCATACATATATATCCTGTTATGCTAGTATTCTATAAAGGTAAGTATAGAATTATAGAATAGGTACCACTTAGTTGCCCTCTTGGCAGCTAAATATAGGTGCATTGATATAGAATTAACCACAACCTGTTCCAAAGAGCATGAAAATATATCAACGTCATCATAGATGTGTGGGAAGCCATTTATAGATTCATGCTTTTGGTTTGTGTAGATATTATGGCTCAGGAATGCTTTGTAGGGTTTCCCTAATGTATAAAAATGTTACAACCAAGTACAGGAAAGAAGAGAGTGAATATTTTCAAACTTGAAACTGATCAAATATGTCAAATTACTCAAAGGGCAATTACTTCATCAGAACAGTCCAGCCACTGGAAGCAGAGAACAAACGCTGATCTGGAACTGAGATGCATTTCTTAAGAGTGTGGTCCTATGATTCTCTGATACAGCACAAAGCAAAATGCTGGCCACCATCAAGGGGACCACATTTTTGTCCTTGATATATCAATGTACACTAAGCACAAATAAGTTGTGGGTTTTTTGTTTTGTTTTGTTTTTTGCTACCTTTGTTTGTTCTGCATATTTGTTTATATCTGAACCATTAGGAAGGTTTTATGCTGATGAAGTAATTGCCCTTCATGCTGTTTGACATGTTTGATCAATAAGGCTGGTCTCTTGAAGCTTTTTCCTTCCTAGAATTCACACTTACTTTTATAATTTGCATTTATAGAGTACAATATGTTAACATCACATTTGAATTATATATTCAAGTGTAAAATTCATTTATTTGAGAAGTTTCAAGTTTGAAGGTTTCCACAACTTATCCAATAGTGGACCCATGTATACCACCGAAGCAACTGTCATATTCAAAGAAGCATTGAGCTTACAGAGTGTCAGAAACTGCTGTATTTTTCAATATCAGCTGAAACCAAAACTGCTACTGAAACTGTCTAAACACATAAGAACATAAGAATTGCGATAGGACAGGCCGAAGGTTCATCAAGGCCAGTATCTTGTTTCCAACAGTGGTCAACCTAGGTTCTAAGAACCTAGCTATATCCCAAGTAGTAAAACAGATTCTATGCTATTTATTCTAGGAATAAGCAGTGGATTTCCCCCTAGCCATCATAATAATGGTCTATGGACTTCTCTTTTAGAAAATTATCCAAACCTTTTTTGCACCCTGCTAAAGCTAAGTGATTTTCCCATTTGACATTTGGTTATAAAACTGATTAAGAACATCATTATACAGATTCTTACTTAATAGGGTAAGGAAGTCCAGACATTTATTTATAATGCAAACATTGTACCAGTCTGATGTGCAATCCAGAATTTTTTTTAAAAAGCCCATCGATATCACTGAATACAAGTACTACATGCTCTGAACAATTACAATCAACAGCAATACATTTCTCAAATTATTTTCTAATATCCAAACTTTGTTTAATTATATAATTTCTCTACTAACACTATAAGCTGACCAGCACATATACTTGAAAATAATAACTGGAGGGTCCTTTCTCATAAAATCTAGCTTCTGCACACAAGTTTGATTAAAACATTGCATCTTCGTCATACTCAACAGAACCTGGACATTCTTAGAGTCACTCAACTAGTATCCAAGCCAGAGTATATATTGAATAAAATCTTAGGCCTGTGTTTTCTACTATTATGAATTGTACAGTTAAAGTTAGTCAGGGTTACAGAAAAGGAATGTAGGAGGGTGCAGTGGCCAGCATTCAGTGTTTCTCACTGAAGATCATTGTAAGCATACAGATGGGGGGGGGGGGGGTCTGTACAGAAATGAAATCAGATGGTCACATAGAAGTTATTTAAATTGGAATGTGTCCTATGCAAAAATACCTGGCATACAGTATAGTCCTATCATAAAAGTACAAACTGGTTTGGGGCAAAATTTGTTTTCATCAAAAGTGTATGAAGACATGAAGAGTAAGGCATCGACTTTCCCAGGCTAATCTCTTGACAGACCACTACGCATGTCTGACTTGTATCATTGTAGGTACCTTCCACCAGAATAAATAGTACCAGAGGGCATCATTCATTAGTGAAGGGCAGTTAACAAGATTATCAAGTGTTATGTTACTAATCATTTTACATGTATGGACAAACAAGACATGTAGTTATTTTCCTAGGTATACTTATGGAAATCAGTTTGGTAGCACTATATAAAGTATGTCACAAAGCTTTCTAGTTCAGAAAGAGTCTGAATGCTGAATCCCTGTCTCTCAGTGCTGAGATAATAAACACTTGTTCTATAATGCTATGAGGACTGATTATTGATTTCTTTACCAGTGCTGGTTAATGGGGATCTAGAGACTGTTTTGGTTACCGCTTAGAATCAGTTCTGTGTATAATTAGGTTTTTAATATTTGTAATCCACTTAATATTTTTAATCTACCTAAGCTGCTTACAATTGGTCCCTTCAATGCCTCTGGATCTCTCAGTTTTCTTTTCTCCTGCTAGTACAAAGCCAATCTAGTTTTATACACTTCTCCCTCCATATTCGCTGTGATAGGGGATTAACAGAACCGCAAATACAGAAAAACCGCAAATAACTTTTTCATATGTTATTCACTGTTTTCTATTAAAAACCATCATGAATATGGTGAAACTGCGAATAACATGGTGGGAGACCTAACCTTTTTCTGAAAGAGAGGCAAAACACGGTGAAGAAAGTGCTGGGAATCAGCGATTTTCTCTGTAAATGCTTGGAATCAGCGATTTCTCTATGCAAGTTGATGTAATTTGGAGGGAGGAGCCAGCAAGCTAAAAACTGTGAATAAACCGCAATTGCTGAAACCACAAATACAGAGGGAGAAGTGTAAAAGCTTTGAGAACTGTTTATTTAACCAAATAATTTGGCATGTACTTCTGCTTGCACTTTTGTTATTTCCATTTCACAGCTGGGAATATCTCTGTTCTAATCTCAGTGTTTCACTCACAAGGCAGTTTTAGAGATACCCTTTTTATTCCTGTTGTAAGGATCATTGAGGCTCCTTTTCTTAGAAGGGCTACCAGGTCTGTCCAATCAATATACTAATTTAAATAATGAGAGGCAAAATGGCCTCTACACATATGGATCTCAGTTAATGAAAACTGAGACAAAAAACCACAGTGCTATTACAATGGATGACTTTGTGTCACAATTGGAGTGACATATGATGCAATATCTCCACAGAGAGGCTCATTCCTAAAGAGCTTATCATCCCATAATTTACAGTCTTAAATTTATGCTAAACTTTTGTATCAAAAACATTTGTTTGGAGCACTTTATTTGCTGTATAAACTACTATTCAAAATCATGACTGCATTACTTGGAATCACATTACACCCCCCCAAAAAAGAATGCAAAGAGAAGACCACCATCACCACCACAACCACAAACTACCTTACAATCCCTGGCAGTCTAGTGGTATATTCAGGGCAGGAGTGACCCTCAGTCACTCTTGTCTTTATCAGCTCTTCTCTCAAAATGGCTGACCTAACCTTTTGTGGCAGTCTAATTGATACTAGAGGTCATGGCAGCCATTTTGAGAACACAACCAGTATGGACAGGAGCAACTGGGGATCCCTCCTGTTCTGACTACACATCTAGACTGCCAGGGATTTTAAAATAGGTCCAAGGGGAAAGGAAAACCCTGGTCAGAAGGATAGAGGGAGAGAAACAGGATTATACATACATTTTCAGCTTCCACCAAAAACACACAAGACACGATTCTATAAAGTGTGCCTAAAATATTGCTGACAACTAATGTGGTGGTAAGTGTGATTCTATAAAAGTTAGGTGAACTTTATAAAATCACATTTAGCATAGCCTGTGTGCTTAGGTGTCACTAGGCATCCTAATTTTGAGTGTACCCTATTTATGCCAGGGTTTTCTTTATTTAAATACCTGCACCTAAGTTAGGCACCTAACTGTGCCTAATTCACAAAGCAATGCCTAACTTGAAAACACAGTCATGATATGTCCCTAACCATGCCCACTTTTAAGTAGGCACTTTGAACAAGGCATCTACTTTTTATAGAATCACGTTTTTTGAGTTAGGTGCCTACTTTCCATTAAGTCCATTTAATGCCAATTATGAGGTGTTAAGTGCCAATTATCATCACCGATGAAACCTATTAATCAGTTAAGTTAGGCATGCTGATATAGGTGCTTAATTTTAGGTAGACTATATAGAATTTTCCAATCAGTTTAAACCAAAACCATGGCTGTACTCTTTCGGACAAAACCGAAACTTGGCAGAAAAAAGATTTGGGGACAGTTAAGACACTTTAACTGAAACCAAAATTGAAACTGAAATTCAGTTGGTCTCCGAGCTCTCCATTTATCAATTGAGACCTTGCAAATGTTTCTAGCCTCTGTGTTGAAATCTGTTTGTAGAATATTTTTAAGTAATCTTGGTGGTCTTATATTTTATAGTTTGGTGTACTACATAGGCAGCGGAATGCTTTTTTTGTTTGGGGAGGGGCCCACAAGCTCTACCCCAGACACCACCCAAGCTCCGCCCCAGACCCTGCACCCATAATAGTACTAATTGTAATACCATTTTTCCCATTCACTTTTCATATATACACACAATATAATCTTATTAACAATATATAATGCTTAACCACAAAATTAAACTAAGTAAAGCATACATGTTTCTCAACATTCATTCCTACGAGAACACCTGGCCTTGGTCACACATGCAGATAACCCCTATGCAAATACAGGACCACAAACTAAAAGTATTAATATATACAAACAAAACCCTAAGATGCAAGACTCTGTTTGCAGTACAACCCCAGAGAAACAGAAACAAATGCATTTCTTCCTGAACAGTGCAAAACATAGACAGCAGATGTAATTTCTCATAAATGATACAATTCAATCACTAAATTGAAAATAAAATCATTTCCCCTACCCTTCTGTCTGTGCTCTTAACTGTGTATCCAGGGCCACCTTATCCATTTGCTGTTTTTCTCTCCTTCACTTTCTGCCATACATCCATCTTTCTTTCAAGAATCGTAGGGGTGATACTAGTTAAGATACTAGTGAAGTCAGGAAAATGCTTAGATCCAAAACTATATAAACTGACCTCTCTTTCAAACAAGTAACCTGAGTATGGATCGTGATCAACAATTTATGAGTCACTCAGAAACGTGAAACTCTTCAAGGAAGGAACGCTCCCCCCTAGAGATGAACCAGAGTTTGCCTTCCAGTCATTGCAACTGTTTCAATGCTGGTCACGCTCCATGTTTGGTTACAAAAAATAAATAAATAAATAAAGGTTACAATTTTGCAACTTCTTGTGTGAGAGTTCTTTCTTATTTTTTATTTTCTCATAAAATAAACATCACTCTATGGATTGTAAGTAATGTAATGACTTAGCTTCATAACGGGTAGGGGGTCTCTACGTGGCCCCGTTTCGATTGCTTCTTCAGGAGACCCGAATCATAATTGTGGCCTCAAGTAGGGTAGACTTTTGCTAATATTGCTACTGCTCACTATATGATGGTACAAGCTTGCAGGAAAAGGTTGCCTTTGTCATAAGGAAAGTATAGTAAGCAATGACAATAAAAGCCATGTAGAAGGGGGTGCTGAAAAGTTCTCAGCCCAACCAAGAAGAGAATGATGTGGATATGGTTCAATCAATGACCTAAAACAATGTCAAAATATAGAATTTCATTTCTGCAAATTGGCACTTAGCAAAATAAGGTAACACTCTTTTCAGTTACAGTGATAAAATAATGCTCAGAATTTAGGAAGTTGGTTGAATAGGCTGTGAACTTTTCAGCACCCCCCCCCCCCCCCCTATGTTCTCACCAATTGTGAACAATCTTTCTTTATCTCTTTCCTTCTGTTTTCTCTAGGGTACGAACACTTTTAACAATGCACACCACTGGGTTGCAATTACAGTGGTGCCTCGCATAAAGAACGCCTCGCACAGCGAACGCTGCACACAACGAACTTCATGTCATGATTCATACAACGAACTTCGTTTCACACAACGAAGTCGCCCGAGCTTCCACGATCGCTGCCGATGTATTGCATCCTTCCGCGCAGGCACTGCAGGCAGTCATTAGTCACTGCGCTTAACGCGTTTCACATAACGAACTTTTCGCATAACAAACTTGCTCCTGGAACGAATTAAGTTCGTTGTGTGAGGCACCACTGTATACATCTCACACAATCAACACCCAAACAGATGTGCTCCTTACCATACAGAGAACCTGTGTGTTTCTAACTCCTCCAAGTAGGATGGACTCTCTGAACGCCCTTCACTTTCTTGTTTCCCAAAATTTGTTGTTTGACTTGGTTTTTGTTGTATGCCTTGCTCGGCTCGATCATTCCAGCCAACCTGTAACATAAAAACATGCAAGCAGAAAGACCAGCTCTTAGAGTAGTTCAAAACTGATCTTCCCAACTCATATTCCTGCCTCTCACTCAGCATTATATTTCAATGAGCCCTGTTAAAAAACAGACATTCAGGGACTGATCTACAAAAGTGTGGTTATCCACACTACCTTTGCTATGGGTTACCACTCATGTTTTAGTGATTTATCACTATTGAACATAATGGAATCAACTTCCTCCTGCCATCAGGGCAATTGATAACCTACTGACCTTCTGGAAAGCAGTAAAGATGCTTCTTTTCATGGACCGGATCAATTCTGATCTCAAACTTTGACAGACCTTGCTTTGACATACCTTACCTCAGAACACCGTACCTGCTAACCATTTCTTCTACCGTTCACTGCAGATATGTTAATACCCATTTGTGACTCTATGATTTATTTTCTTTAGTATCTACAAAGCATGTGTTCTTAGTCATATTCTTTATAAGTTGTAAGTTATTGATTCTATAGCTTTGTGTTTTGATCCTGTAGCATGTTATTGACTCTGTAATGTACGTATCTCTGTTCTTGAAAACTTTGTGTATGTATCCTTGTAACCCGTTCAGGGCTCCTGGGGAGGACGGGCTATAAAAAAATGAATGAATAAATAAATAATGGGGTCTGTTGCAATAACGTGGGCATTCATTCCCCTTTCCTCTTCCAATAATCAACCGATACAAATATTGACGACAAACAGGGCCACAGTTTTATTATTTTCCCCATAACATGGCGTTATAATCAGCAAGTAGTACAATAAATTATATAAATAAACTAATATGCGCCTTTTCTTTAACAACGGTTTTTTTCTATTTGTCTTTTTCAGAGCTAGCAGTCTTTGTCCTTTCATAAAGTTTTCCTTTACTTGTCTTTCAGTGAGCCATAGCTCATCACCATTGCATCCAATGTTTTTAATCAACATATCTTCCTTATTTTCAAATCAGTTACTAATAAAATATTTTTTACTTCTGCATCCATTGCTAAATTCCACTGAGGTCTGTCTGCTCGGGTAATACATGTACTGTCACATTCTGATTGCCATTCCATTTCTTGAAGATCTACGGCAGTTAAGACATTGATTCATGAGAAACATCATCATCGATTCATCAGCCTTTGATCCTTTGATTTCTAAGTTTGGGAAAAAAAATTTTCCAGTGTTTGATACAAAATAACATTTCATAATTGTATTATTTTCTTCAGTTCTTTTATTCTGCTTTGCTGGTTCTTCCAGTCGTTTTCTTGGCTGACCACTCTTGTTGACTACTAGACACGGTTGAGCTCCATAGACCACTTGTTGACTGATGCCTAGAAGCCATAGCATCAGACATGGTCCTTGTTGCCCTGGACAATGACTCGTACATTATGGATTTCTTTTGCCTTATATTCATCATTTTTAGCATGTGGGTAGTGCATTCACATTGTAAAAAAAACCTACTGCAGGACACCTAAGCACATTCCATGGTAGTTTATTTTAACCTGAGATAAGCACGTGCTAGGTCTTATTGCAGCTTATTAAAAGGGCCCTAAAGCAATTAATGCTTGCATGTATTTTGTTTACTTTGAACTTTTATTTTCTTAAGTAGCATATTGCTTGCTCAAGATGATTCTTGGATTTATACCATCGTTCTTTATTTTTATTATATTTCTATAACAGCGTGAGTGAGCTCTGGGGTTTTAGGCCTATACATGCACTGCCAGATACGACCTCCAGTATACAGAAAATCCTCTTTATAGACTGAAAACAAAACTCCCTGAGTCCTGTTACTTCACAGAGCAGGGTATACAAAAAGTCCTGAGATGAGCCTGGAGCTGGTACTACCACGTCCCAAACACAGATTGCAAAATTTTCTTTAAACCAGGTAGCGAGGTCTGGTCCTAGCCAGACCTCAGAACTGAGTTCAGATGTAATTATTACCAGAAGTTGGCTCAAAGTTTATGTAGCACTATCAGAAGCTCTAGAAACTCATTTACCCTCAAGAAAATATTGCAAATGCACTGGTTCAAAAAAAAAAAACAAAGAAAAAAAAGTTTGTTTTGAAAGGAAACAATTTAATTTTATTTCCACATTTTTATCCCACTTAGCCACAAAGTTCCAAGTGGATTACAGTAATAAAAACAGGACTCCTTTTACAAAGGTGTGCTAGCGTTTTTAGCGCAAGCACCGGATTAGCGCGCGCTAGCTGAAAAACTACCGCCTGCTCAAGAGGAGGTGGCGGCAAGCGCACACGGCATTTTAGCGCACAGTATTCCACGCATTAAGGCCCTAACGCGCCTTCGTAAAAGGAGCCCATATACATTTATTTCTGAAATAGCCATGTCTTTAAAGACTTCCTGAATAACCCAATATTAGACCTTTTTTAAAAAAAATTTCACTGGGTAATGTATTCTAGTACTCTGCAGCACTGTTTCCTCTAAGCTGCTAAATGCATTGCTGCCAGTGGGGATTGATGCTTCTAATATTGTTCTTCTAATTGCTGGTGACCGGTAGGTTTCCTGGAACCCTGCATAGGGTTTCCATATGGCTTCAGTAAAAGGAGGGCGAATTGAGACATCCAGATTTTACTTCCATTGGAAGTAAAACCGAGATGGCTTGATCCATCCTCCTTTTTCTGGAGCCGTATGGTAGCCCTAGTCCTGCAGATCCTGTCTATCCCTCATTGAAAATGTGATAATGAAACAGCAATCCCCTCCACTGGCAGCAATGTGAGTAGAGGACTGCTACTCATCTTAGAAGGAACCATGCTCTGCGGCTCTATCTAGAAACATTTTTTTTTCTGCAAGAAGGCAATCTACAATCTTTACAAGAGGGTATTTCTAACCACAGTTTTCGGGAAGAGCTTAAATACCGAGTTGGTTGATGCACACTTATCAAATCTGTCAAATAATCTGGATATAACCCATACGTATTAGGAAATATTGGGCACTCTTTTTGACACAGGGCATCTTCTTTCCTAATAGTATACAATATTTCCAAAACAGTCTGAACTATTATTGGTGAACAAAAAAAAAATAAAATGTTCATCATATTAAAGAAATACAGTAACATGGGATATAATCAAAGTAATGCGAGAAGGCATAAATTATACACTAGGGGCCGGATTCTGTATAGGTCACCCATGGCTCCTTTTACTAAGCTGTGCTAGCGGTTTTAGCATGCACTAGACGCTAATGCCTCCATACAGCTAGCGTTAGTATTTTCCGCATAGCGTGCGCTAAAAACACTAGCGCATCTTAGTAAAAGGAGTCCCCAGTCTCAGAAGTCACCTAAGTGGCTTTTGAGAATCACACATGGGGCTCCTATAGAGAATCACATCTGTCTTCATGAATAGATTCCTAAGCCCGCCTAATAACCTGATTCTCTAACCGGCGTCCATGTCACAGGCGCCAGTTAAAGAATCAGGTTGCTGCTGAGCTTATCGCGGTAAGGATCTCCATGCCACAATAAGTTTAGTGGTAACCTATCCTCCCCCCCCCCCTTGCGAAGACTAGCGGTAGGAGGGATGCCCAGTCATGATGTGGAGTCATGAAACTTACAAGTCATTCCACACTTTTCTTGAGACTTTTCATTTTAGTGAGGCAAATGCATCAAGTAAATGGGCACAAGTATAGGGAAGCCAAGCCATTGTGACATCACTGATGAGGTTAGCTTTCAGGCTTTGGTAGAATGAGGCATTATGACATCACAATATGAGGGTGCCACTGAAAAGTTCTCAGCCCAACCAAGAAGAGAATGATGTGGAGCCATGAAACTTGCTCCACATCATTTTCTTCTTGGTTGGGCTGAGAACTTTTCCGCAGCCCCTCATATAAGTAACAATTAACATTTACAAATATCCTTTTTTGCATTCCCAATGACACATAACTCTTCTAAAAGCAATTCCAAAGTAGTTGAAAGTTCTTAATTTGCAAAGGAATACTTTCAGTCCAATAAAAGTTACAGATTGCACTCAAGGCTTTTCAGATTTAATTCCCATTTATTCATCCATTTGAAAATAAGAAACATAAAAGATTGCATATTTTTGCAGTAATTTAAAAGTCCCTATATTAACACATGTATTCACCATGGGCATATTTTACTGTATTCATTTTCTGACTTTATTGTGTAAACATTTTTGAAGGTATCTAGAACAGTGAAAATAGTTTCACAGGAAAACATAACACAGCAGATCAGTTTTCAATATTTTTTAATACTCCCCTAGGATTTTTTGCAAAAATATACATGTTTTAATTCACAAACATTATCATAATATGCCTTTAATTTGCAAAAATAATGTGCCAGAGTTCACCAGGAACCACACTGATTAAATTTGGAGAATATCTGCATAACAAATATGTGACCTTAAGTTATGTTTGTGAGATTAATTGGCACACATGCAAAGTCAAACTTAAAATTCATAAATACTGCATCCAACTATTCAGCTAACTTAGATAAATGTACCATAGTCCACAGCTGGGGCTCTCAATCCACTCCTCAGGACATACTCAATCAGTCAAGTTTTCTGGATACCCATCATAAATATGCATTATCATTCACACTACAAGTTCACTAGAAAATAACTGCTTGTGTGTAGAAACTTTCCACCCAAAAAAGCCACAATATGATGTGCTCAAACCCAGAACCAAAATGCCACAGGATAGGCAAGGATTACTACAGGACCATCATAGCCACATCAATGTCCCAACCGCCCACCCCTTGTACCACAATCTTTTTATCACCATCTCTTATATGTACGTATATCCAATGTACTTATCCCTTCTGTTTCCCTTGTCGAAGGTGCTGACTGATTTTTGGCCTGGGACACAATTTCCCGATGCTGTCTAGTGACTCAGTTAACGGCTCAGGTGAGGAAACCAGCTTTGTCCTATCGCTGCCTCCTGTTCCGTTGCAAAGTGAAGCCCGACTTCTGGGCTTGGAGTCTTAAAACTCCAATAGAACATTTGTGATTATTATCCTGGGACTGCATACTTGATATTAAGTTTTGTTTTGTTTAGTTCTTTCTCTGCAACAACAAGTAGATGTGCTTACAACAGATAGCTCCAGCAGTGTGTCTTCACGTCAAGCCAATTTTTCTTCATCCCATACTAGATTAAGCCTCTTCCATTGTAACGTCCCGATGACATTGAACAAAGCTGCTAAACAGGGAGGAGCCCTTCCACCTAACTCTTCCCTCTTTCCACTGGTAAGAAAATCAACTCCTTTCATAACAGTAGTGCCTGTCAGCGGAATCAGTCACTCTTATTCTACAGCTCTCAAAGCAGTATTTAAATCTGTTCTGCTTTTTTCTTTAACAAATTTATCCTGTCCTCCAGCTTCAAAATGAGCACTATTTAAGTACTATGTTGCCCTAGAAGGGATTATACTCATACCAAGTTTGTTAAAAGCAATCATTGCTTTCTCACCTACATTCAACCTGCCCATCCAAGTATAATTAATTCACGCTCGTGCTTACAACTGCAAATAGGTCTTTTTAATACTAAATCTGTAAGTTCTAAGAAATGTCATCTTTATGACCTCTCACTTGACTGGAATCTTGATTGCCTTTGCCTGATTGAAACCTGGCTTGACAAAGGTGATACCATCTCACCTTTGCAAATATGCCCCTCGGGCTATCACTTCATCTCACAAACCAGAGACTCGAAACATGGTGGAGGTCTAATTTTTATTTTTAAAAGCTACAAGTTTTACAAAAAAAAGAAGCTTTGAATGCCCACCCAATTGAATCTATTTAATCACCTCAGACAGTCTTCACATTATATTCCTTTTAATATACACTCCTCCGAATGCAAACTGTTCTTCCATAAATCTTCTAGAGTTAATTCTTCAATCCACTGCAAAATTCTCCAACCTAGTTATTTTAAATGATTTTAACCTTGCAAGCCTTGCAGGCCTAAATAACTCGGAAACCCTATTTCTTGAAACCATGCATGACCTAGGCTTCAGTCAGCTCATCAAAGTTCCAATGCATGTGCGGGGAAACACCCTCAACATGATATTCATCTCAAAAACACTATCTCAAAAATGGAAGGTTGAAGAATTTTCTCCAGTCAGCTGGTCAGACTACTTTCTTATTCTCTGTGAATCTATTGAATCCATGGAAAAGGAAATCAACTTTTGTTTCATCCCCTAAAGATTAGTAGAATAAAAGTGAACACGTCTGACTCTATAATCTCAAACATTCAATCCCTCACAACTTCTTTCAGCTGCTTAGATCTCACAATCAGCATCTCCTCTTGGTTAAAGCTTCTCTCCAAGTTTACAAACTCCATTCTAGAAAATAAGTGGATTTTCATTAGTGTCAAGCCCCAAAATAGCTGGTTTCATCCAGGCCTGTCTCTCTTAAAAAGCCAATTAAAACATCTAGCAAGCAGGTGAAGGAAAAACCCTTTGGATGATCTACGTCTAAAATGCAGACTGCACAGCAAACTCTACTATGATGAAATTGTGAAAAGTAAAAGCAAATTTATCAACAAGAAACTTGAAGAAGTAGGAAACAACCTCCATTACCTGTTCAAAATTGTCTTTTTAAAAAAAATATCATTAAAAAAAAAATTGTCCATAATATGATTAAATTACCAAACAGCAATTTATCTGGTATGAATGAATCTAACCACAGCAGGCTTCTTGTCCTACTTCATCTATTGTCCTACTTCAATCTATTCAATGTGCCCCCCAAAACAGCACAGATTTCAAAATCCTAGATGAATCACCCACTCTTAATCATGAGAATAACTTAAAATATAGCCAGAAATGGGAACAATTTCAGTCAGTCACTACCCAAGTGGTGGAACAAATAATAAAATTGCTAAACTCCTCAACTGCTCATCTCAATATAATTCCATTTAAAATTCTTCGCTCCTGTAGGAATGAAATCGACCCCATCATCTGTCACATAATTAATCTATCTTTGCATACAGGTACAATTCCTGACTGTGCTAAGGCGGCTGCTGTAACTCCTATTATCAAAAAAGGTAAATCCACTGAAGGAGACTATGCTAATTTACGACCTATCTCCAACCTGCCGTTATTGGCAAAGGCTCTAGAAAAAACTGTCCTTGTCCAGCTTACAGAATAATTAAAGATAATAAAATACTTCACTCTCAACAATCATGGTTCAAAAGTCATCATAATATGGAATCCCTTCTATTAGACCTTTTGTATGAAATCCTATGCAAAGCTGAATTGGGCTTTAGAGCTCTTTGGATCCAACTTG